>NC_057940.1:29539610-29807110 GCF_018555375.3 Anguilla rostrata | reverse complement strand
GTCCGGGAAAAGGTGCTGAGGTCACATTTAGTGATGCTCTAAGGCCAAATCATACGTTCCACGCTAAAGCTGATTTGGCACAGGCTGCCTATTCATTATTTTACCGTGCGTGCATGTTCCCCTGTATAACCATGCCATTGCATCCCGCAATGAGGTGAATATACAGGTAAAGAGAAAAGTTTAAGGATACATAAATTTAAGTATTTTTACAACTTCAGTGTTTGTAAAAGAAGGCTCAGTCACACCCATGACAAATATACAACAGCATGTAAATCAAACTGTCTTATATTTATATTTGAGCAGAATTATACAGCAGACTGTTGTCAATATTGATGCATATTATGACCCCTGTCTCTGGTAAAGTAACTGAGCCTATGTGACACCCATCAGTATTTTAATGACCATGCAACTGTTGTGTTTAGAGAGGTCCAAGGCACAAAGTAATGGAACCAGACAGGTTAGGACATGGTTTTAATATTGAGTAGATAAGGGATCCATATATTACTTTTCTGCACCTAACCTTATTTCCATAGAAGCAATACGAACATCAATTTCAAGGAACAAACGAGAGCAGAATAACCAAGTGAGAAGGATCAAGAATTTGCCACCCTTTTTGTCACGCTTCATTTCTGATTTCTCAGATTTTTTTTTTATAATAGCATTTACACTTTCTCCTCTACTATTACACCTGCTGTTTTAACCACCACAGCTATTACGACTACATGTTGCTTTGATGTTAGAACTATTATCACTATAATCAGTATCACACATTTACAGTAACACATGCTGCTTTAATGCTATTACTACTATACATACAAGTTGCACAGTGCTACTACACTGTAAACAAATGGTAATGTTTTCAGCACAGTGAATGACAGTCAAAGTCATCCTCACCTTCAGTTTATCTGTGATTTCCAATGCCATTCAATGAATCCATCTTAGGCAATTTGCATTGCAAATGGATGCAAGAGGTTTTATCGGACCAGTATGAAGAATACCAACTGAACCTGGACACAGTACAGCCAAAGATGGCTGATGAGACAGCTTCAGTCTCAACCCCAAAGCTGCCTTGGAATATAAATTAAGCATCAGAGACAGATTCTCCTGTCAAGAGGTCAAAGAATGGGGAACAGGAAAATGTGATGTGTGTGTCTGTGTGTGTGTGTGTGTGTGTGTGTGTGTGTTTGTGTGCGTGCGGATAGGCTTTCAAACCCAGTGGTTTTACAGTGTAGTGGCTTACTCAGGACACAGGAATTATTTTATGTTCCTTAGTATTCAGCAGTACAGTAAATACTTTGGAACATAAAATAATTCCTGAATAAGGCAGCCACTACAAAAAAGGTTGCATCCACGGTGACTTCTGCTGTGGCAAATTTCTCCAGAACACATTTGTTGGTCCTCCACCATTCAGAGTGAAGTGGCACTTTGCTCAAGTGCTCGTCCTCCATCACCATCGGCGCTGTCTTTTGATGTTGTTCCGACGGCGTGACAGCGGAACGGGGTCTGAAACGGGCGCGTGACGGGGTTCGGGACTTTGTGTGCGAGGGTGGGGGACACGGGGAAGTTGGGCTGACGGGGGAGCAGATGTGCGCGAGGTGGCTGGGGTTGAGCTCCCAGCGGGATTGGCACGCGCGGGGACGCTGGGTCCCCCCCGCCCCACCCGCAGGTGACACATTCCCAAAAGAGCAGATTGTCACAGTTCCTCCCCGCCGCTTCGGGGGAGCGGAGCCATAAATCACCCCCCCCCGCCCCCCCCGAACCCCGCCGCCGGCTCCACCCACGGCGCCGCGCCGCAAGATGGACGAGCGCCTGTCACGCGACCAGAGTAGGATTACCATCCTGCAAATGGTCCCCACGCCCTTTCCCAACACCCTCCTCAGGGCCCTGGCCCTCACCCATCCTCACGCTCCGAACCCTTAGAACCGTGGTTGCCTCTGTCCACCAAAAGACCTCCATACTTTCACTCACTCCCAGTTCCCAGATGAACACCTTCTTTTTTTCCCTTGCTCTTTTTGTTGTCAGGAGGGTGACCGATCTATACAAATCACTGTTGACCATGTTCACTTTGACACCCTTTTGTGCTGTGTCTATCCGCTATGGATAATTTCACGGTGAGAATCCAAAATAATTTGTTTAAGGCGAGAGTCAGCTGTACAACATGTTGGAAGAAATGTTTTGTTAAATGCATTATACAAATACATTTGATTTGATTTTAATTGGTTTTAAGAAGATGACCCAGCCTGTAGAATCCTATCAGCTTGTTAGTGCCTGGTGTATTCTGTCAAAGGGGCAGAAACTCCATGGCCTATGTTTACAGCGCCGTCCGCAAGTGCTGCTCATGAGTGTCAATCGGAATAATTCACTGAGTGACTCAGAAATGAGCTTTTGCATTCTACTGTCAATAGCAAACTTTGAGCAAGACATCACAACCGAATCAGAGATCAGCACAAACACTATATATTCTATTTCTATCATTTTCCCTCTCATACAGGGCACTCAAACTGACATGCTTCTACGTGTAAGCAATTTATTCAGGATGAACATTATCTTGCTTTGTCTTGATCTAGGTTGTACTTCTGCGCTTGGGGTACTAGAAGCAAAGAAATAAAACAGCTGTATTTATGCATTATCACATACTGTAGCAAAAGTTTGAAACCATGTATGATGTCATAATCCTCCTGGTACTGGATTTGGCACGACATGCAATTTGTAATCTTACTGGTTCCCTCTAGTGGAAGGATGGCACACTGCACATCTTGTTTTTCAATGTTTTTTTAAATCAGACATGCAGACAGTTTAGAAAGGTTTGAACATACTAATGCTGTGAATAAAAATTAAAGCAATTAAAATAAAGTAGCGATTAAAACTAAAGCACACTGATTTAAAATTATGGCTACTGTGTCTCAACAAACAGGCAAAGAAGGTGTGTTCTTGACGTAGGTCACTATTTATTTATCAGTGAATCTGAGCTCTGGATGAAGGATGACTACAGAAATAAAAATTCTTGTAAGATAATAATTCTTAAAAAGTGCTGTGTCTTCATTGTAATGATGAATTGAATCCAAAACAAAACTATCGCAAAATACGGACAATGTAAAACTATTAACGAAGTTCGCCTTCTCTGAAGGAAACAGCGCGGGACACTGAGGGGACAACAAAGGGGACCTGAACCGACGGAGTTTTTATCCAGTGCGCATTAGGCGAGCTAACTTTCCTCATCATTAAATGGGTTCCCAGAATGCACCTCTCCTTCCCCGGGCACAGGCATCCTCATGCAGCAGAGCGCGGGCTGCTCCCGCTGTAGAGGGGCTGTTAGTTTTAATTAGTCCGTGGGCCGCTGGACGCATAATGGCAACATCAAAGGTCAGATATACATCAAGCGCAGCCGGGAGAATGTCGGCCTGCTCCGGGAGGCTGGGCCCTGGGCTCGGGAAGAGGCGGATGAACTTCAGAGAGAGGCGCGGGACGCGGCTTAACGAGGAAGGTATTTTTCGCCTTGTTTATCACTCTGATGGGGGGGTGGGGGAGGGGGGAGCGCGCTAGAACGCACAAGTCATTATGCAAATTAGGGAGGAAGATGTGTCTCTTTCTCCCCCCCCCCCACACCCACACCCAAGCGTAACTCAGATGTAAGGATGCAAGGCCAAAGCGTTCCGCTGCCAGCTTTTCCAGCATTGTTTCAGTCCTTTGAAAGCATGTCTCAGATCAAATGGCAAATGCAAGTTCGGCAGAATAAAAGCAGAAAATCGCTGTTTGCCCTTCACAATGCAAATAATGAGATCTGTTAACAAAAAGCGGGTGGCCGTCCGCTCTGACAGTCTAAGTATTTGGCACAGTGGGGGGGAGCGTTATTTTGCTCATTTTGATCTCTGAATTTAATTCAATAGAGGGGAAAAAGACCATTATTAACGAACAACATGCTGCTCTAAACTTTTGCATTTGCTTTCTTGTAAACTTGGGAGAGGGGTTTGCTTTGACGCTGAGAAAACTCGGCTAATAACGGCTAATATCAGGATTAGCTTAACATGAAACCTTTCCATCCAAAAATCTCTTAAGTGCCTATTCTGTGCTGTTTCCATCCTAGATCTGGCTTTCTTATAAACCAGCTTCCCCACCGGGTCAGTCTATCCTTCCACACCCATACAGAATGATGCCATTAATATCATGGTTTGGAAAATGAAATTTGAGAGGCACTTTAGGTGCTCAGTACTCCCGATGAACCGGGTATGTAAAAGGGTTTTCTAGCTTACGAGCTCTAATGTAAAACCCTAGAGTAAACTGAGGGACCCTGTTGTGGAGGGAAAGAGGTTGATGCAGCAGGCATTTATCTGACTTCATGAAAAAAAAAAAGATTCAATATTTTGTTTTATTCATTTGATTTTTTTTCTATCTGGATTTACATTTCTCAGAAATCCAAAGTAAAAATGTAAAAAATGACATAATAAAATTCTGGTATCCAGGAATGCTTTTTGGTTTTGCACCTGGAGAGCGTTATCGGTACTCCGAGAGGATCAGAGCTGTCCAAACGCATTGACTGGTAATGGTGCGATTAAGGTTGGCAAGACCTGACATTTTGGGGGGGAAAAAAGAAAATAAATTTGACAGGACTCGGCTGCCTCTTGGCGTTCCCCCAGCCGAAATCGTCTCACTCTGACTCTGTCTCATGCCATCCCAGGTCCTGCTCAGCTCCTCCGTGCCGCCGTTAGATATTAAATCCGCCCCACATTTGATGTGAGGGACTCTCGCTCACAGGCTATACAAGAGGCCATGACAGGACTTTGATAGTGGGAGGGGTGGCCTCTAAACTTTATTCTTCTATAAAGTTTGGATTTTCCAACAGAATCAGTCATTGCGAGGCCACCATGCAAATCCGGTAAAGTGTTCCGACTGCATAACTGTCTGCCTCTTTCCCCTGGGGAGTTCTGCACTGCTGTGCTCCCGTATTCACGTTGTTTAAAAAGAGGCAGCAGACTGCAGGGGTATATCCTGTCACTATGCATTATCAATTATGCACTGCCAACTCATTTAAACAAAGGATGCAGAATTTTTCAATTTTGTGATTGAGCCAGACCTACGAAGAATAAAATGAGTTCAAAAATATCTTTCAGTTTTTTTTTTTCTCTTGACAAAGGACACAGCTAACAAGGAACACTGCGGAGCAGTCTGGTTAAATTCCCATTTTGTCATGGAATAACACTGTGACAAGACCTTGACAGGGAAGAGTCGCTCTTGCATGATGGAACAGGTCAAAAGCAGTGGACCGAAGCCCTTCCTTGGCATATGTGCATTTTAAGCGAGACCTTTTCCATTTAATCAACTTTTTTGTCTGTAAAATCCATAATTGTGCTGCTTAATTGGAATCGTCATTCACTATTTGGCAGTTGGCATATACCAGAGCTTCATTGAAGAAAAAAAAAAAAAAACTTTGTGCGACCCAGAAAAACGGCTGCCAACGGTCTGGCAGACGCATTACAGTCTAACCTCTCCTATACCTTGTAAACCAGATTGCATCCTTAAGTTTGGCAGCAAATCCAACAAATCCAATTTTCCAGCATGGCTTCCGTAACAGCCCTGGGAGAGCGCACGTGGACGGGAGGGGTGAGGGCTTCGTCGCAAGGTGACCTCACTTTCCCTGAAAACAGATGATATCAGCGCTTCGGCTCTCTAATCACCCCGCTAGCCCCCTCGGCTCCAGCAGTGCCACTCTCAATCGCCGGAGAAGGGTCGGGGATCCTCCGCTCTTCGCCGCCGTGTCCGCCGCCGCCGCCGCCGCCTGCTCGCGGACGCAAACGGGCCGCCTGATGTGCGCCGAGCGTTGCCGCGGATCCCGGGAACGGGGACGAGACGGCGACCTTCCGCCTCGCGAGCACGTGACCGGTGATGCCAGAGCGCCTCCGGGCCACGCCGGGCCGCTGCGGCGGGGTTCTCGCGGCAAGACGCCGCCTCCTTGTCATGCGGCGAGCGCTTGGCGACTCCCTTCCTCCCTCCTGCCCGCACTGTCCCTTCACCTTCTGCGGTGCCACTGTTCCACCCTCCCTGAGACTTGAACCCCCTCCAATAATCGTTATTCATTTTTGCCCCTGCTACTCCTACCAACCTGGCCCCTGGCCCTCTCAACCAGCTCAGGCCCAAGCTTTAGACATAGGGTTGCCAATACCACCAAGAACTAATTATCCGTTATTTTATTTTTTTTGCCTGTTTTGCATTATTGAAATTTGTATGCCTCTTTAAATAAGGATTTCCCATCTGCAGCTGTTCCCATTTTACTTGATTGCAACTACAGTAATGCCGAGGCATTACCTTCAGAGTACTTCACATGAAGTTATTTAAAATTATTACAAACAGCCTGGGTTATTTCAGGCTACAGCTGCTGTTTGGTGATCCTTGTTTAAGTCTGGCACACTTTTTAATCACAAGAAACAGCAAATTCAAATGTCCTTTTTAATCATGTCAAAAGCCAGCCTGAGGCAATTGGCAGTTGAAAGGTAAGGGTTTAAAGGCTTTCTTGAAAGGCTTAATGGCGCCTAGTCAACCCAATGCTCCCCCACCCCTCCAACCCAACAACAAACAAGCACACATACGTACACACACACTCACACACAACAAATGCATTCACACACATGCACACACACACACAAACACACAGATGCATGCACGCACACACTCGCAAACACACACGTACACACAAATGCATGCACGCACATATGCATGCAGTCACATGCACACACATACACACACACACACACACACATGCGTGCAGTGACACACTCTCTCTCTCTATCTCACACACACGCACATACACACACACTTGTCCCTTTTCCCCTGCGTTCTTGCATTGTGCCCTCCCTATTTGCTTAGCAGACCCTCACTCCAGCACAGAGCAGATAGAGTCAGTGAGCATGTGAGCCGGCCCAGGCAGTCTGCTGTGCCAGATGGAGGACACCTGTGTCATTCGAGGCTCTGAAAATTGCCTCCAGAAATCTGCGGGAGAGAAAAGGTCACAGCTGACTGATCGATGATGTATAAACACAAAAAAACCTTGCGGGGTTTAGGTGAGAAAACTTTGCCAAATCTTTCATCTTTAATCCTCTGAGTGCAATATCCTGGGATCTTTATCAGGGATCGGGTGCTGGAGACCGGATTGACGTCGATACTGCGGGAGCAATCTCGGAACCCATTGGCTAAATCAGAATTAAAATTATGATTTAGCTATTATGGGGACACGCGGTAGTCCCGTGAATCGGACTACCCCAGCAGACGCAGGCAGACAATATCTGCCGAAGGAGCATTCTTTCCGGAAGTCCTGCAGTGTTTATAGTCTGATACGCAACTCTTTGAACGAGAATGCAATGGAGATTACAGATTTTATTTTCTGAAATCAACTGTTTTAACAGATTAATACCATTGTACAATGCTCAGCAATCTGAATACTGCTTGCCATTGTGTGAGTGTTATTGTGTGCTAAAACAGCTGGGTTCAAGAAACAAACAGAGTTCATTCAGTCCTTGCTTGCGCAACATATCTGGCAGTTCCACTGAGATATCAATTCATGTTTAAAATTTCTGTGGTTTTTACATTCCTAAATTCAAACATTAGAGCCTGGGTTCATTGTAACAAATTCAATTTTGTATGAGGGAGAAGCAAAACAGATCACTAATTGTCACCAATGGTGATGTTCCAATGATAATAATATTAAAGGTATTTAAGTCCACATAATTAATGTTCATCAAAGCTTATCATCAGCTGCCTGACATTGTATTCAAAATTTCAAAACACTGCAATGCCTTATATTGAGATATTTACTGAAAGAGTAGGACATAACTGTCTGTCTGCGGACAGGTTATGGGAAGAGTTTAATATACATAACATAGCTCACAGCTTGCAATTCAGCCATTTTCAGGCAATTCAGCTATTTCCTATCAATCAGTATCGTCAGCAGTACACATGTGGTGTTTCTCGTGGGTTTTACGCGATTGGTCGAGCCTACTCAGCTTCCATCACATCCGACGGGAAGTTCTCGCCTACGTTTCCATTTACGTGATTGACGTTTTGAAACGGTCTGCCGATAAATGGGAAAGCCGGTCAAAGAGACACTGCTATGGGAGTGGGTGGGGAAGGGAGGGGGAGAGGGGCGGGGGAGCCGGAGGGGTCGCGGCCCAGGCTGGTTTCAGAGGCGCTCACGGTCGAGTCGAAAGACAAAGCCACACAGCCAGCGTACGAATAAACGCATGCTGCAAGCTCCAACGCCAGAACTCGCCTCTCCATCTCCTTTAAGACGGGACGCCTGAAGTGAACGGAAGAACGGGGCTTGTTCAGATTAGCGTTCGTCCCTTGACCCCAGCAGGTCTGGAGGGAAATCACAAGATGGGTCTACAACACACAGGTCAATAGGGAGACGGTTCAAGGGGGTCGTGTAACGGTCTCGAGAAACACGGGGAGAAACGGAGCCTTGCACAGGGTTCCTTTTACACAGGGTCACACACCCAGAGCAGCTGAACTCGGGAAAGCCTTTATCTGCTGGAGGCTGCTGTCTGCCGAGTGATCCACGGCAGGCTGCTGCTAGGGCCGCGCTGCCGTGCTCTGCTTATTTAAAGAGCGGTTTTACTTTGAGACGTGAAGATTAATCATTCGCAGCCTCGCTAATCCGAATTATAATAGTCATTCATTCTGTTTGACATGACCGGCAAAATAGGTGTCCTGGGGTTTGTTTTCTTATCAGATTTACGATTTTTATTTCCTAAAAATATATTTAATTTTGATATATTTTTTGTCAGTTGACTGTGAGGTAAAGTGTTTGCAACCCCAGGAGACGTTTACAAATGAGGTGGTGGTGATAGGCAATCGTTTCGACTCAAAAATATTAGCTGTTAGTTCTCAGGCAATGAAAAATAAGAGGATAGCTCTCGAGAACAGGGCTCTTACCAAAGACTAGCCCGACCAAATGGCAGCAGCTCAACAGCTTGAAATCATCTCATTAAATTCTGGCATGAAGATCATCTATATCTCTAAAACAGCTGGGTTCAGGAAACAAACAGAGTTCATTCAGTCCTTGCTTGCCCAACATATCTGGCAGTTCCACTGAGATATCAATTCATGTTTAAAATTTCTGGGGTTTTTACATTCCTAAATTCAAACATTAGAGCCTGGGTTCATTGTAACAAATTCAATTTTGTATGAGGGAGTGTAATGTGCCATGTGTTTATTTTGTGTGGACTTCCCTGCCTTCACCTGTCAATCACCATCCACCAAGTCCCACCTTCACCAATCCCCACCCTCCGTGTCAATTCTGGACAACCAATCAGAATTCGCCACATCTACTATATAAACCCCAACTGTTTGTAACAATGGATGTCTGACTGTTTGCTCTGTATTGTGTATTTGACTATGTTAACCACTCATTTGAACTTGTCTTGTTTTGTGTACACTACCAAGGCTTGGGACAGGTAAGACTGGGGGCTCCTGTACATATGCCCGTAGGCTATGTTGTGTATAGATTCACTAGTCCTTAGGGGTGATTGCCAACCAATTGTGTTTTCAGTCTGCTAGTTAGAGTAGATAGGCCTTTTGTTTGTGTACTTGATACACTAGATTAATTTACTCTCTGGTTTAGCTAGCTTGTTTTTCTGTTCTTTTGGCAACATCCAGCGTCCGTTGACCCTGGTAGTGTGTGTCTGGGATGTTGTATGTCTGGTAGTAGTTTGTTGCACCTTTTTGTTTACCACAGTAAAACACCCATGCACTGAGTTGCTGCTTTGTCTGTGTTTGATTTATTGTTGTTACCATCTCTACAGCATTAACATCTCCCGGCTATTAACATCCAGTTACATACCCCATGCACCCCTAAACCCATGGGGTCGTAACAGGGAGAAGCAAAACAGATCACTAATTGTCACCAACGGTGATGTTCCAATGATAATAATATTAAAGGTATTTAAGTCCACATAATTAATGTTCATCAAAGCTTATCATCAGCTGCTTGACATTGTATTCAAAGTTTCAAAACACTGCAATGCCTTATATTGAGATATTTACTGAAAGAGCAGGACATAACTGTCTGTCTGCGGACAGGTTATGGCAAGAGTATAATATCGTTTCGACTCAAAAATATTAGCTGTTAGTTCTCAGGCAATGAAAAATAAGAGGATAGCTCTCGAGAACAGGGCTCTTACCAAAGACTAGCCCGACCAAATGGCAGCAGCTCAACAGCTTGAATTCATCTCATTAAATTCTGGCACGAAGATCATCTATATCTCTCCCTTGTATGAAGCAGCTATTAAGAAATAGTTTGTCATTTGTTTTGGAGTTTCAAGTGGTGTAAAGATTGAGCTTG
Source organism: Anguilla rostrata (assembly GCF_018555375.3). Classification (NCBI taxonomy): domain Eukaryota; kingdom Metazoa; phylum Chordata; class Actinopteri; order Anguilliformes; family Anguillidae; genus Anguilla; species Anguilla rostrata. Next base: position 29,796,780 of record NC_057940.1, on the reverse strand, counting down.
AGTTTATGAGACCATCTCATACTGAATAAATGCAGAATAAATGTACTAATACCGCATCATTATTTCCTGCACGAATGAATGATTATATGATTTTGTGCTGTATGTGTATGTGTTTGAAAAGCCCAGCTAGGGACAAGCATCGGAAATTAGTATATGCTATAAATGCTGAGATACATTGCATTGGTTATTGTTTGTCAATACGCTATGTTAAATGTATCTGTCCCTATCAAATAAACATTAAATAAATAAACTAAAAAAATGAACATTAGCTACGCATGTAAATAAAACAACAGGAGAGGGGAATTCGGCTCAAGAAAGCTGGAGCTGTCATTTGATTGATATCGAACCCATCAGTATAAGGAAGATGGGAGTGACCTGGAGAAAGAGGGAGAACCATAATAGTGGATCCACCCTGGCCTGGTTTGGTGCGCAGAACTAATACGAGAGCACAGGTTTGATGAAGTGTGAATAATTTCAGTGCTCTTGTGTAAGACTAAAATAGATATGACATCGTAGGCGCAGAAGGGGGACCCATCAGGTTAGGAGTACGTGCTGCAGGAGGGGGTGGGAGGAAGTCTCTGCCTCAGAGGCAGAAGGTCAGGCTCATAGGAACTGTGTTCCAGACAGCATGTCTCCAGCACAGAGAACATGGAACTCAGAACACATGCAGGACATGTTCGGAAAAGTGTGCAGTGACAATAAATCTCCACTAGGCTGTCATCCCATGCATATTTCATAAATGTAATGAATTGTACTATGAAGCGGAGGAGGCACCAGCATCCTGTGTGAGTCTCACTCCACCGTAAGACAGCATCAAACTAACCCCCATTAAAGTTAAGACTTGGTTTTCCTGGAATTTGTGTTGACATTCTCAGAAGTATGAGGATTTCAAAAGAACTTGGACACAAAAAAAGAGACAACATGCGAAATAGGAAACTCAAACAGTTCAATCAATGACCTTGCGAAGACAAGCCATTTTTTTTCAAACACATTTTCTCTCTCCTCTTATCCTTATCAAAGTTTATCCATTCAATTTTGGCATAGAGCAATGTCATGCAGAAAGAAAGAGAGAGAGAGTGAGAGAGAGTGAGAATGCGTGTTGCACCAATATAATCTGTCATCGCTGATCACCCTTTTTAATTAATTGTGCTTCTTAAAGAGATGCTGTATAATGGTTGATCGTGATGTCTGGGTTACTGTTGGATTGAATGTAAACACACTCCCTCAATTACTTAATATTTCAGGTAATATTTTAGTTCACTGCCACTGCAAAATACTCATTTGAGATAACAAAAATGTCTTTTTGAGGCCATTGCACTCATTTCAGTCATTGCATTTCGATGTTTTGCTTTTGTTTGTGTCCTGTTTCAAAATGAATTAAAGTTAGCTATAATTAAGTGGCAGTGCTATTCAATACTCCATCATACCTTGTGATTTTATATTTTGTATCAATAATTTATGTTATTGCAAAATATAAATTTAATAAAAGGGTGTTATGATAGCTTTTACATATACTATACCATGCATTATATGTTATTGTATAATTACCTGATGCATATCACCCCTCATATAAATATGTCAGATGAAATAAGGAACTGTGGCACAGCAGTGATAACCCAGTCTAAAGTTGTGAGACAGAATTTATGAATGGCAAGAGTTCACTCTTGAAACAAGAAACTCAGAAACAAGTCAAAATCTGATACTGGACTGGGATGCCTTGGTGGTTTAAATGTATTTTAAAGTAATCGTTTAAAAAAATACATGAATCAAATTAAACTTGGTCCACAACCATTTGAGTTTTGTCCCGTGTGGTAAGAACAGATGTTCATGCCTCCTCCTTTTGTCTTACAAAGCTGCTCCAGATGTGTAGCGTGGACACATCAAGAGAGACACTGTGTCAGTCTCTTTAAAATTCAGCATACGTTTGCGGGAATGACTTGCAAGCAGATCGCATCTATTAGCACGCTAATTCTCTGCAGCAAGGCCTCTGACGTAATGAGATGCACTGTGTGTGTGTGTGTGTGTGTGTGTGTGTGTGAGAGAGAGAGAGAGAGAGAGAGAGAGAGAGAAAACATTTGCATAATGACAATGATGAAATCTGAGTAAAAAAGGAAAAGATTGTGTTCTTTACACAGATATTAATTGGGTGGAGATGTTTTTTGTGACGGTGATTTTCCAGCGATCCCTGCCTTTTATGTAAGCAAGGATTAAACAAATGAGACATTTCCTATTTCCTCCCATCTTTAATATACCCCCCCCCCCCCAGATCCTAGGCACTCACAGTCTAACTCAAACCAGAGGTCGACTATTTTTAAAAGAGCATAGTCAAAGGAAACAGAAGACTGCAATATAATTAGCAGGGCATTTTGTGGCATTGATGTAAAATACTAAAGCGTGACCCCTATTGGTATTTACTATAAAGGCTGCTTCGAAGCCAAATGCAAAAGAGAAAGAGAAAGAGAAAGAGGGATGAAAAATAAAGGAATGGTGGTGGATAGGCCAGTCTCTCAAGTGAATTTGGTTACTGAGCACCACACCTCACGTAAGATAAACGATTTTGAAAATAGTTATGGTATTGATACGAGTTTTTATTTGTACCCTGAGAGGACATGCACATAATGATATTAAATAGGCAATGCTTTGACCAGCAGGAGCACTGATGCAGATCAGGCCTTGTTTTGATGTTGAAAGCAGCAGGATATCCTTGCTTCATTCACAATGACTATGCTAGTGACTTAGCCAGTACAATCAATCAGCCGTAGGCACCTGTGACATTGTAGACCCCAGTGTTTTTAAAGGTTTCCTTTGGGACAGGCGAATGCTATTAGGTCATGATGTATCCATCAATCTGTTTGACAAAGACCTCCTAATTGTCATTACAGTGAAGAAATTACTGCGGATGCCATGGCAAATTAACCACATACCTGTGTGTGCTTGCGTGCATGCATGTGTGTGTGTATATACTTAAAGGAGTACATGCGTGTGGATAACGTAGATCTGTGTGCATTGTGTGGAAAGATCTGCGTTTCTATGCGCGAGGGAACTGTATGTATATGTGCGTATATGTGAGCAAGGGGTAAATCATTTCAGAAGTGAGATAACAGACATAGAAAAAAAACATTTTGGCACTCCTGATGACTTCTCAAATGGAGACCAAAAAATTCATTTTAATTGTCAAGGAGTGTTGGGGAATGGAGATGGTCATATGACCCAATTTGTTCAGTAATAATAACGTTATTTAGAACACTGAATAATCTGATTTAAGCAGAGATACTTGCCGACATAAACCAAAAGTGAGGGTTAAATGAGGGGTCAAAAATGTATGTGAGTGTATGTGCGGCTAGGTGTGCCTGCATGTGCAGCTAGGTGAGCCTGTGTGTGGGGCTAGATGAGCCAGTGTGTGCGGCTAGGTGAGCCTGCGTGTGGGGCTAGGTGAGCCTGCGTGTGGGGCTAGGTGAGCCTGCGTGTGGGGCAAGGTGAGCCTGCGTGTGGGGCTAGGTGTGCCAGCGCGTGGGGCTAGGTGAGCCTGCGTGTGGGGCTAGGTGAGCTTGCATGTGGGGCTAGGTGAGCTTGCGTGTGGGGCTAGGTGTGCCAGCGTGTGAGGCTAGGTGAGCTTGCATGTGGGGCTAGGTGAGCCTGCGTGTGGGGCTAGGTGTGCCAGCGTGTGAGGCTAGGTGTGCCAGCGTGTGGGGCTAGGTGTGCCAGCGTGTGCTTTTGGTGGGGCTCCCATCCTTTTAGTACAAATGAAAACTCCTCGGACATGGTAAACAGCGCTTTAGCTCCCAGCACGAGTGGTGAGCTCCGCTCGTAACTCCAGCACAATGGAGACATGGTGCGGTCATGCACAGAATATGGGGAAGGAAGACAAATGGCCTTAGCTTATATTCCTACTGTTCTACAGTGCATTGGCAGTCATGCAGTTTCTCCTATCTGAAATAATTCAGCAGCTACAGAGAACAGCGTGTCTCTCTGGTCCACTATTACAGATCTGGCTCTTCTGGATGGAGCATGAAAGAGTGCCCGCATTTCTTATCTTAAAAAAAGAAAAGCACTAACAGGTGGCGAACCCTTTTAAAATGGGTGAGAGCCGGCTCATATGCCGGAAGAAAGGAATAAGGGCCTGGCAACAGGGAGCCACAAAGCCACACCAGCATTTACTATATGAAAGGCTTCATTAAATATAACAGAAGCATAAAACTTCAAGAAGCCGAGGGGCTTTCTGAAGGCGGGATCGGAACACGTCCCCCACGCGCGAGGGAGCGCCAGTGGACTCGCTGTGGGATTTACCTCAATCCTCACATTTGTAAGAACACATTCGGAGGATCGCGCCGAACGTCTCTGGAGAAGCCTGCCGAGGAAGAATGTCTTAACAAAGTTGCACGGAAAAGGAAAAAACAAACAGGCGAGCAAAGCTCCGTGGCGACAAACATGTTGTTCGATTTCTTTGTCAACTGAAGCATTATGAAGTCTCTCTTGAAAATAATGAGAACTGATGCAAAGGCTTTTGTAAACATGCTGTGTATCTGTCATTATAATTGGATTAGATTCACTTCTCAATTGCAATGCAAGTAGTTGTAAGTATTAGAAACTAATAACTCCATGAAATGTGATTGCAGATTCATTATTACCCACAAAAACACCTATGAGGAGGAATGGAATACACATAATTTAATAATATTTTTTTGTATAAATTTGCAGCCTAATTGTAAAAGAAATCATGTGATACAGGGAATTTGTTTTCAATGTTTGACTTGCTTGTTGAAATGCTGTTTGTGCATAACACTTTATTCCAAGAGGAAACAGTTGAATACAAACTAAGTGCTGCATTACCTGATTAGGAAACAGCATTGTATGGGATACCAAGCAAAAAACCCCTGTTCTCTTAAAAGCTAAAAGAACATCTCAGTAATAAAAGCAATCAGCTATAAAATCAGTGAAAAGCTAAGGATAAAAGACTGATTTGTGACAGTATATCACAGGATGTTTTGAGACTCAGTTCACCAAGAAGCAAACAAAAGCATTCCCAAATAACAAAAAGGAATCAATTCTCCTTGTGAAAGCTGACAAAGATACTGTCCAGTACCAAACCAGTTTTAAAACAGCGTTTCCCAATGCAAAGAAAAAAGGACATAGAAAGGTGTGGAGGAGGGGCGTGGTTAAGGTACAGACTACAGGCAGCGAGCAGAGGAGCACTGGTTTAGTCAGCAGCCATGGCTGAAGGCAAGTAGGTCACTCGATTTAAGATTTATCTGTTCTGCCTGCAGTGATACTGTGGCAGTGGAATGTGCCACGTGTGTCTGTTCTGCCTGCAGTGTTACTGTGGCAGAGGGATGTGCCACGCATGTCTGTTCTGTCTGCAGTGATACCAGGGCAGAGGGATGTGCCACGTGTGTCTGTTCTGCCTGCAGTGATACCAGGGCAGAGGGATGTGCCACGCGTGTCTGTTCTGTCTGCAGTGTTACTGTGGCAGAGGGATGTGCCACGTGTGTCTGTTCTGCCTGCAGTGATACCAGGGCAGAGGGATGTGCCACGTGTGTCTGTTCTGCCTGCAGTGATACCAGGGCAGAGGGATGTGCCACGTGTGTCTGTTCTGCCTGCAGTGATACCAGGGCAGAGGGATGTGCCACGTGTGTCTGTTCTGTCTGCAGTGTTACTGTGGCAGAGGGATGTGCCACGCGTGTCTGTTCTGCCTGCAGTGATACCAGGGCAGAGGGATGTGCCACGCATGTCTGTTCTGCAGTGATACGGGAGGAGAGTGACAGTGAACAAGAAATACAGAGGCAAAGAAAAAAATAAACAAATAAATAAATATTCATCTTCCGACTGTTGATACTGTGGTCCTGTGTACAGTTGTTCCAGTTAGTGTTATATCGACATCAGGAGCAAGTCCGTTATTTAATTTTATGCAAATATGCATTACAGAAAGTCTGTTAACTTAATTGTGTTAACTTGCCTGGTAGCAATCTTACTGCAATACCCCATTAGCCAATACTCCCAAGTAGGCAAGCATGCCGTGAGACCATTTTGACCCAAAACCCAACTGAATTTTAATATTAACTAGGTAACTTGACTACCATTGAACCTAGCTTAAAGCTAAAATTGGTTTGCATTCTAACGTGATTGAGAGGGACAAGGAAGATGCTATGTTAACATTGCGTGACCAAACCATTTTTTAAAAAATCAGATACGGCTCTGATCCACGTATACCGGCTTAATTCCTATCATTATGATTACTGATGAACTTGATGTCAATGTAAATAATGGTAATGTTAAGGCCAGTTCAGATCAATGATTCGCAATGAGACGAAACCGTTTTAGAATGTTGCAGAGAAAACTGCAGCGGTGTGAACTGGTTAGTAGCAGAGCTGTTGCCTGTCCCTTTAGTTAGCTACATAGCAACGTTGGAACAAGGTAGCATTGCATTCCAGAGACGGTTGGCGAGGTCGGTACCGGTCAGTAGCGTTAGCTAGCGTTTTTTCTAATTGTTAGCTGACATTAGATTGTGTTAATTACATTAGCTAGCTAGCTAACGCAACGTTACCTGATATGAGAGATGGATACTGTGCGCAACGTTGTCTAAACTAATGTTGCCTTTCTTGACATGATCCGGTAGCTAGCGTTAGCTGTGCAAATAGCTATGTAATTTAGCAACGTTACATTGTCATCAAATGTAATACGAAATCTACATCAACAAATAATATGACCTCTCATGTTACACAAGAACTTTTTAGGGTTCCATAACTTCCTCTGTTATTGTAGCAGACCCCGGAAAAAACAGTACACCGCTCACACACAAGTGAGTTGAAGAGCAAGCCTGTTGCGTTAGCTCCGCCTACCCTCTCTGGCGGACCAACCACTGATGGGTGATGGAAAACGCGTCACTATGCGCCGCTTGTGATTTTTTCCCGGGAATGTCGCCACAGACACCCAGTTCTTTAATCATAAATTATAACAATAATAATAATATAAATTAATATAATAATAGGCTCAATCACCATTGTGTTACCTAATTTGGCGATAGATAGTGACTTAACAGACATTTATTTTAATGAAAATCTTTGAGATTATTACTTTAACTCACCAACACACCAAAATATCTGGAGAAAATCGTTTTGGGAAAAATGTACCTGTTGTACACTGTGCTCTCAGGTAAAGCAAACTGCTAGTTTCTCACAGTATTTTGAGGAAGGGGGAGATTTTCTGTATGAATGAATATTTCCATTTGCTACAGCTCCAAGTTGCTTTTGAAACCTCTCTTTGAAGTATCTTTTCTCCTGAGTGGAGCTATTACTTGGAAGGGCTTCCAAATAGGCGCCAGTTTTCATCCTCAAATGAACCTGGTCAGTTTTGTAACACCTTGGCATGCATATACGGCATATTCTTTGTCGTGCATATATAGTAGGGCAGCACAGCTTATTTTTCATGAGGGGGAAATTCTGCAGTTCAGTTATTTTGCTATGCGGAGATACAAGCAAGGCAAATTCTTGTTTAAATTGAACTTTGTTGGTGACCAAACAGATGAACTTTAAAAACTGCACTGTATCAGTAGCATCTGTGCTTCCATCCAAAGCAGCTGAAAAATATACAATATCCTTTGCTTTTCTTTTGATTTAAAAAAACAATACCGGGCATGCTGTCATAGTTATTCTGCAGTGCGATGTTTTTAAAGTTGTCTTTTGTTTCTGGGCAACCTGTCTGATGTCTGCATCAAACAATCTCACAATTGCTGAAAGGACAGCTTGATTTTTGCAATGACCTGAGCAACCTTGAAACTTGAGATTGTGCATGCCTTTGGTTCCTTAGTTTTCTTTTTAAACACGTTGTTGACATGCACAGTAAAATGGCCAATGTTAATTCAACTCTAACAGTGTTAGTTCAACGCTTAACAGATAACATTTGGTCCCACAATGTGAGACCAAGTGTTTTCTATTAAGAGTTGAATTAACACTGGACGTTTTCCTGTGTAGCAGCTTTGTTTACAGGGAGTCTTTGTTGTTATATGTCTCATAGTACCATATATACTGTAATCTTGCAACAACACACCCATAGAAGGCATAGAATACAGCATCAGAGGTCTCATTTTTAGAATGGATTTCAAACTAAACCTGAGAATATGGCCAGTTCCTAAATTGTGCTGGGATCTGAATTTATTGTCTGAAAATGGCATCTTTGAAGATAAAAATGCTTTGTCTTCTTATCCAATTTATGGTCGGGCATCATATTTTAATTTCATTCCAGGAATTCATTTGAAGACTTGACATGTTAATGAGATGTGATTCTTCTTCACAACAAAGGTTTTTTTCATTGTGCTTAAAAAAAAGAAGATATTTTTTCATAAGAGAACGAACACCAAGGCAAGCTAATGAAACTCTGCGCAGGTTCATTTTCTCCTCTTCTGCACAACGGCGTTCTCTTTGTCACATCCCGCTGTTTGTTTAATTCTCTCATAATTGCAATGTACAGTTGTCTTAATGTGGCTAATATGTCAAGGCGAACGGTGGAGTGAATGTGGGAATGCTGAAAGGCAGAAGTGATGAAACGGTGCGATGGCTTTCCCGGCTCCGCCGCCCCGCTCCCGCTGTGCTTCGGCAGGCGTTCGTCTCTTTTAATCGGAAAGGCCCGCGCGGAGCCTGCTCTCGGCTATGTCAGTCATCAGTTATGATTATGAGAATGAGCACGGCCTGCGCAAGCAGATTTAATATCTAGGTCGAGTTAGAGGATGCTTGTGTAAATTTGCCAGGTAATGTTGGGTACAAGATTCATAAGTAACTGCGGTCAAACATGCTGACTCCAGCAAGCAGGAGCCTATTTGTCTCTCCGCCTCCACATATTGAAATGCCGGCTGAGCCGTACGTCATGGTGGACTTTTACCATTTCTAATGGCCGAGGAGATAAAATGCATTTGTGGATACCTGAAGGGAGGACAAAGCAATCAGTATTGAAGGTCTGGGCTTAACAGAACAGCTAGAATATAATGTTACAAGGTTAAGCTCACCTTAATAAAAGTTTTAAGAGGTATCCATGTTTAAACATGATTTTTACAGCCTCCTTTGTTGTAAACTAATGCAAGCATTTCTGTCTGCAAAGTGATTTGTCGGACAGTGGAAACACACTGCAGTCACAACAATGGATGACGACCCTCAGATTGATATGTGTTACGAGGCGATATCTTTTAATCGCAGGTTGAAAATATAACATCATTTCTTTTCTATTTTTTCTACCTTTGATTGATTGATATGTAAATTAAAGGCTCAACTGTGAGGCCTGGAAAAAAGTATTTTTCTCTGTCAGATTTTTTAATAGAACAAACCTGACAGGTCATTTCTGGTGAGTCTGGTGGGGTGGGGGGGGAGGGGGGGTGAAGAGGAGGTAATGCATCTTTAGATGGGTTACTGGGGACAGGGATAGTATTAGCTGTATTATTTAGCATTTCAAATTTCTTTTTACACATTCAGTCACTGACATTTCTGAATTATCTTGCTGCTAATTCTTTGTGAGTACAAATGGTATATTCACTGTGTATTAACAATTAATAGCCATACTGTAGAAAATATGACTATTAAAATTGCTGTGAACATGCACTTAAAGTAAGTAAATAAACCTTAAACAGTAAATTAAATTTAAACTCACACACTTGTGCCTGACGAATCAAATGAACCTTGGTAGACCGGCAGTCTTACCCAGGTCCTGGAGAGCTGCAGTGTTTTTATTGGTTACTCAGCACTTAATTGACCAATTAGAACAGTTGATTTCACAGTTAACTCACCAAGACCTAGACTAGATTAAAATGATGTAACTAATAACATTTTCATGTAATGATGTGATATAGATAGGGATGTCATGATGGCACATAGAGTACAACAAATCTTCCCACCAAGGTGCAAAAAACCCACTGGTGGCACTGAAATCGGGAAGGAAACTGGTGAAATGGACTGTTTAGAGACATTAAAGTGGGTTTTGAAAAATTGTTTTTATGCCCAGACAAAGACTAAAATGTATTAAACATGCTTGGGGGAATGCTTGGGGGAAACTGTCAGAACTACTGGAACCGCCTCCCCTCCCCACAACTTTTAGATAACGTAGAGTCACTATGTGAAGATCAGTGAATTTGTTAATTTGTAGTTATTACACATTGCACAATACTTAATTTTGATTGGTCAGTTGCTGCTCTTTTGAGCAAGACTGCTGTTGTTAGAACATATTCATGCAAAACAGTTTCATGCCCAATAATAGTACTGATATGACTTCACAAATAAGTTGATTTTGAATAATAATTGGCTCTCTGCCAAGGCTAGCCAGTGAAGCAAGGACTTTGCTAGCTAACTGGATATATATTAGCTAAATCGGCTCATTGTGGAGGTTTGAGCAAACGGCAAGTTAGTTTGCTAAGCTCAACACAGTTCAATAGCTAGCTGACAGCGGGCTAGTCGTCACACCACCATGCACGAAAATGTTCAGCCAACCATTATAGTGTAGCCTCTTTTTTATCAAGCTGCATTGTAGGGGCGAGCAGGGCCAAATCTAAAACAAAGTAAAATGTAACACAAACTTTTTAGGTAGATCGAGCCTGAACAACATATTTCAGGCTAAACACACAGAATTACCACTTCTTTGTCTCCAATGAACAGCAGAAGAGTTCAATAAATATTCTGGAATTATTGACAAAAGTCAATTATGTTATGGCAATATGCAAAATAGTATTTTTTTTTAGCAAATAGATTTTCCACCAGAAGTGTTTTTAGGCTAGTGTATTGTGTATGTATGTCAAGGAATCCAAGTATATATAATCGTAAACAGTCTTTCAGTAACTAACAGATCACTTAATTTTGATATAGCATGCTAGTTTGCTGGGATTGCCAGCCAGGTAAAAGTTCAGACACCCCCGCCCCCCCAGCTATGTCCCAAAAACTTCACTGTGGTGTGCATCTCAGCATTCGGAACTTCCCTTTGAAACATACCCTACTGCTGTGTGAAGGACAAGAGCATGGATCGCTTTCTCCGCTACATCATATCTGTGATTAATTCCTGTAAGATGGGTCTTGTGGACAGCCTCAGGGGAGGACTGGCTCTGATTCCTGCCAGCCCCCCAATGGCATGCACCTCGGTGCTGGCACACACTCCCCAGCGCTCAATCTGACAAGAGCCGCTGGAGGGTACCCCAACTCATTAGTTAGACACACTCTGAAAAGACAGCGATCACAGAGATGGTTATCCCTCCTGTATACATGCCCTGCATTAACCGGGGTGAGGGGGTGGATGTCATAGGCCTTTATCAGGACTTAAGCCAGCACTGTTCTCAACACAAGCAGACTCACTATCACAGGAAAAAGCAAAACCAGGCAGCTCTGTGAGGCAGTAGATGGCCAGGGGGGTGGTACTTGCTTCAGATTACGTCCTCATAAGTGCTAGTGCTTACCTAACAATGCTATTCTGCTGCTGTTGTTTTTCTAGAACAGGAGTGTGAGACAAGTCAATAGCCATCTATAAAATATAAATCGGTTGCAGTGCATATCAGTCTTGTTCAAAGCTCATGCCATTTTGTACAGATTTGAAGAATTATCAACCCACTCAAGAGTGGCATTTAAAGGTAAATTTACCTTGAGGAAAGACAGTTTTGCTATGGCCTTACTCACCACCTGTTTCTTTCAATCCACCAGAATAATTACAAAAGACATGGCCTTTTGTTTTTTCACAGAAGGTAGAAGAAAAAAAACTGAATTTAAGAGCTCACTGTTGTTTATGGATTCTTTGGCTATGATTAGCACTAGGGGCCAAATCCTGTTCCACAATTCACAATTGTAGGTTTCTCAATCCCGTGTGCATTTAGAGGACCTTATTTTATGGAAAATAAATGTTAGATTCCTTCCCCGCAGATTTGGCAAAAAAAATAATAGTAATCACCTGGCCAGGAGGAGATTTTTTCACTGTTCCACCTCATGACTAGGAAGGGTTTTTTATTTTTATTTTCCTCTAAAGTAAATGTAATAACACCAGGACATTTCATTGTTTGTAATGCCGCGAGGTTCAGGTGTTTATATTTCATTCGAACAACATTTGTCATTAAATATGACTTACAAATAAGTACATGTTTTTTTGTTTGTTTTTTTGTTTTTTCACAAACACAGTTTGGCAAGTTCATCAATCACATTTACTTGCCGAACCGTGTTTGTGAATAATGAAACAAGCACGTTTGTTTTTATGTCAAAGCAAAGGATAAATGTTGATTGCATTTAGGCCTTTGTTTTTCAGTACAACTAGACTAAGCAATTAATTGTCTTAGTCAGTGGTTTGCTACTCTTAATTTCCCCCTTTGTACTCAGTGATGTATCAGGTTTGCTTTGCTGTAAGGTGAACTGTAAAAATTCATTTTAAGGCCAGGATACCAGTTCACAATTGACTGATTGGCTGATAATTACCTGGAACTAATTATGGGGTTCAAGCTCGATGTGATCACTTATTTCAGCAGTATGTGCAAGACTATGTACTAACATTTAAATGAACTAATCTATATTTATCACCCATAATTACCAGTTATTAAAATGATTAACAAATGGAAATATTATTCATATTCACCTGAACTTCTATTAATGTGGCAAATAAAAACAGGTGCAAGGAAATTTTCTTTATATTAACTAGAATTGACATCAAATTGACATCAAATTGATGAAGTTAAAAGAAACAACATTGGCCATCTTAGCACAAATTAAACAAGTTCCAAAGCAATGCGACTCAAATAATTTCATGTAACTTCATGTAACTTGGCCCTGTGTGTTCACCGTACCAGCTGAAGAGAGTATGGTTATTCATACTTTATGTGTCACACCAACGTGCCAAATGCCAATAATGTATTGTGTAAATAATCTGCAATTCAGCTGTGTTACACTTAAAAATTGTAAACGCATGTTTTGCATGTGTGCCCTGCGATAGATTGGCAGCCTGTCCAGGTATATTCTTGCCTCTCGCCAAATGCATGCTGGGATAGGCTCCAGCACCCCCCGTGACCCTGCCAAGGATAAGCGGGTATAGATAATGGATGGATGAATGGATGTTTTAACTATTGTCGCCATCCACTGTTTTTGGTGTATGAAAAGTACATCATGGATAAAATGCATGTTATTAATAATAATAATAATAATATTAGTAGAATTATGTTTAAAAAATTGTGTTTACAAATATAGACATCTGGGCCCGATGTCTAAGAACGTTTCATGGAAGTACTTTTAAACCCATTCCACTTTATTGCAAGCATGTGTCATGTATCACTGTTGGTAAATACTGCCAGTTTAAGGCTGTGCTGAAGTAGCAGAAAAGTGATGATTTCTTCAAAGATTTCTGCAGTGTTAATCCTGAACAGCATGGAGAGAATGTTTGCTTATGTTTCTTCAGTTTATTGTTTACTTCAGTTTTCAATTTCCTTTACCCCTCCACCATATTTCTCTGAAAGCTGCACAGAAGTTATGGCCCTGTGTCTGTGTAATGTTCAGGCCATTGCTTTGTTCAAGCCTAATATAACCCAAACACAAAGGCAAGCTGTCACGCACGCCTGCTGATATGAACCCTTGGCAAGCCACGGTCATCAACACCCCGCAATGCAACAGGGAACAGAGTGCTGATACGTGGTGCCCTGCTCGAGAGTGTCATTTCGCACATGTGAAATCTCACCGTAAATTATGAGGCTTGCCCATCTGGAGCAACGATCCATCACACCTTATCTGAGATGGGGAAGGGGCGCTTGGTTGGAGTGGAAAATAAAGAAACTGCTCTGTGCATAAGAGCATTCCATGCCATTACCCCCCCCCCCCCCCACACACACACACCCCCCCACCCCCTTCCTGTGGCCCAGCTCCCTATACACCCCCCTCCTCTCCTCAACACTTGTGGGTTGCTCTCCCCTGGCCAGACTGGCAGATGTTGGAGATGTCCCTGAAACTGTAAATCGAGTCACTGTCTCATTCACACTGTGTGAGTTTCTATTTAAGAAATTCAGACATAAATCTGCTTGGTAATATCCCACGGAAGTGGGCGTGTCTTCTGTTGCCAGGAAGTCCTTAAATATAAGCAACATGCCCATAATACACATATGAGACCAGCATAATGCAACATAAACAAGTTGTTTCAGTCATTTGGTAGTGTTGTTTGATTTTTAGCAAATTAAAATTCTTTAATGGCCATAGTATGCAAGCAGACTACATTTCCATACAGCATTCAGTACATTCCCAGGTTTCACCCGACCCAGGTCCTCATCTATGCAGCTAATGTTGTGGCAAATACAATGAGCAACTTTATTTTTAAGGATGACAGCAAGAGCACTAAGAAAGGTGGAAATCATTATAATTCAGGCCGTGTTCAGGAGTGCAGTTATCATCAGGCACAGCTAATCAGTTCTGAAAGAGCTAGCATACTCTGGGTAGGGATATGTCGTTTCTCATAAGACCAAAAAATGAACTATGGTCTTGTGTCAAAAATTATGCCAATTTGGAGGTTGTTTTCACTGTTCAGGACCTTTTCACTATTGTAACAATGTCTGGGAGGTTAAAAAATGGTGTGACGTTGTTTTATATCATTTTTAATCCCAAAATGTGAATATGGAAAATGTCTGCATGAATATGACTTCCTGGTACAACTTGTGGCGTCAGACACACCGCGCTTCAGTGGTCTATTATAGTAGGTGCGTTGTAATACTTAAAGAACGTATCCTCCTTTCCTCCACTGCCACCACATCGTTTCTGTGCCCCGGAAACCAATCTTTGTGTCCTCCCTTGCTCAAGTGTGCCAATAATGGAGGAGACAAGCAAAGCAGCTTCAAATTTGACTCCTTGCCTCCTCCTGGCGCTGGGCACGTCGATGTATGCTAATGTGAAAGCCTCTTCATATTTCTGGGGGACATCATCATACTTGAGTCCACAGAGATTGAAAGACGGTCCCTCAGAATCTGACATCCAAACTTCAGAAAGCGAAGATGGCAGAGCACTTTAATTTCCCCAATTATGCAAGATGTTTAGCCAAATTTGTGCGGTTCAGCAAGTTATTATCACGCATAGCATCCTAATCGAAGGATGGCATGCCTACAATAGATAACAAAATATTAGTTTGTTTTTGTGGCTCATGTCCACAGTTTCAGTAATCTGTGGAAATGTTTCCAATTGCCTTGAAGTCAGGCCTCCACTACTAACAGATATCAACAGCAATAAGATAGACAACAACAGTGTGCCATCTTACTACTTTTTTTAGATTCAGACACCACATTCGTTCTGCATATTACAATAACAATAAGGCCGAACAGTCAAAGGCACCACCCAACCAGCTGCCAGAAGCAAACCACTAATGTGACCCTCTGCAACATGTTCTCATACTCAACCAATTGCATACACACATCACTACATGTTCTCATACTGAACTGCAAATCGCATGCACACTTAGCTAATGAAGCGCCTTTGTTAAACCAACAGTCAGACTTCTCAGGTGCTGCTCATTGCCTGCACTGCTTTTTGCTTCGTAGACTTTCTGCAGCTCACAGAACTGCATCACCTTCCACCACCCCAGCTTCCACCTGTTGTTTGGATCTGCTTGTAGGTACAGGAGGGGTTTGGTATTTCTCTTGTTTGGTAAATGGTAAATGGTAAATGGACTGCATTTATATAGCGCTTTTATCCAAAGCGCTTTACAATTGATGCCTCTCATTCACCAGAGCAGTTAGGGGTTAGGTGTCTTGCTCAAGGACACTTCGACACGCCCAGGGCGGGGTTTGAACCGGCAACCCTCCGACTGCGAGACAATCGGTCTTACCTCCTGAGCTATGTCGCCCCCGCCCCAGGGTAGGGGGCGACATAGGTAGGGGATATGTATAGTGATCCATGTTTGATAAGTTAGTGCGTGTTGCAGCATGCACAGGCATACCTAAAGTGGATCCACTCAGTGCCAGACCAAAAATAATTACTTTGCATATTCATTAATTGGTTTGATCTAAATACATGAGTTGCCCTGACTGAAATGATCTTTTTTTAAGGAAATTGCTTTTAAACCAAGGTTAGCTCCACTCCACACATACATTCTAGTGGGGACTTTATTCTAGAACATTCCAGTGATCCAGAAAAGCAGTGTATAATTTGTATGGAGAAGCTGATGTGACCTGTTCTGCTTCTTGTCCTTCTTAGCATCCAGCAAGACTGAGAGGAAGTGCTCAGTCACTACACTGCTGTGGATGAGTAAACCCCTGGTTTATGCCTGGACCACAGTGTCGGAGCTTTATGGCCACCAGAGGAACCATTTTCAACTGTGTGCTGCAACTCAGTAATGTACAGTGCATTGCTTGCTTGTCTTGGGTCTTTTTTTTTTTCGCTAAGATTGTTCTGTCATTGTACTAGAACTTTTGGAGAGCCTATTTCTAATCCACACCAAGAGTCATTTTTTCTAGTTTGCTTGATGTATCCTATCCTCACTCCACATGTTTTTCAATGAGTATGTCATTGTGTGTGTGTGTGTGTGTGTGTGTGTGTCAATGTTTGAGATGAAGCCTGAGGGACATAATGACACATGGTGCAGTAAACACAAAGTATAATCAGACTTTTAAGTATCTACCGAATTAATGGTTGGAGTGTCATTAGTGTGCCCTAACCAAGACAAATTGACCTGCTGAGTTAAGTCAAACAAGTGTAAACTGCTTGTGTATTTTGTGTTGTGAAACACATTTTGTGTTGTGAAACATAAAACACTGATTTTGAGACGTAAAAAAAATCCAACAACACTACATTATACGAATACAGAACAATCTTCTGCAGGAGAGAAAGCAGTTTCCGAGTCTTATATTTCTTTTTTGGGGCAGGAGGGGTCACTTAGGAGTTGTTGATGAGTCTTGAGATTGCACATAGTAATAAGTTAAGGGGTAGTAAAGTGAGACAGCAGTGAGAATAAAAATAGTGGGTGAGTCAGAGAGTTCCTGTTCAGATCTCTGATATATTTTAGCACAAAAATGAACTGCAAAGCGCCACCAAAGCTGCAGTGTAACAGGAAACCTAATGGGTCAATTGTCTGCTCATCAAGCTAAGATGGCTTTTAGGTCAATTATGTTGTGCTGTCATATTCATATTCAATCAATGTCAGAAAGATAAAACCTACAATCTTTCATTCAGTTCAGGTCACCTTGTCATGTGCTTAATCCTAAATAGGGTCAGGGATGGTTGCTCTTTCTTGGGATGCCTCTTAAGACATCACTACGGAAACAGAGGTCCTGAAACACTGTGGTCATTAAAGATCCAGTTGCGATTATCACAAAGAGCAGAGCATCCTTTGGTGTCCTGGTCAATTCTCTGCTGGGCCCTTATAATCATCAGCTAGGTTCATTGTCTAAATAAATCCCTCTCTGACCACCTCAGGAACTACGTAGTGAGCCTTCTGGTAAAATTACTGCCATGCATCAATGAGACAGATGCTACACATCGGTGGCGGTTGATGCGATTCCCTAACTAAGCATTTTTTAACACTTGAAAAATAGATGACATCAATGGAAATCAAATAATTTAATTAATAGAAAATGGTCATGTATATACATACAGTTTTTCAGAAGTCATTGGTTACTGGCATCAGTGCACTGATGATTTAACAGTGAAGCATGGAAGAGTGTTCTCCCATCAACAGAAACAGCATGTAGTCTTACAGCCATCATGGTCACAATGAGAGAGAAGAGGAGTCTGTCTGGTATATATCTTTTACACTGGAACAGAATAGCTCTAGGGGAACTAATCTAAAAATCAGTGTAGTAGCGTGAGATTGCATGAAATTGAAGATTATATTTTATTCATTTATTTATTTATTTATATGTGAGAGCAACATGTTACAAGGGTGTGAACATCACAAATGGCTTCATCTTCAACATTTTATTTCAGTTTGCATATGAAACAGCCATCACCACATCACACAACCCTTTAACAAAGTCAAAGCAACTACCCACTGATATTATTGATATTTCAGAATTGGGAAAACTGTGAGGTAGAATGTATTTATTTAATTTTTCATAAATTTTAATTGAAAACAAAATTGACAGAAATAAACCCTTCGGAAAGTATTCAGTTCAGCATGGCCAAATATTAGCAATTTCAATATTTCAAAATTATTCTGGTATGTAGATGCTTGGTCCAGTCCAAACAAACACTCTCCTCTTTTTTAGATAATGTCCCACAGTGCCATTAATGTGTTATTTGCAATACATATGATTTGTTCCTCAGTACATAATAAGCCATTTATCCATACAAGAACAGAAATTGAGTCTGGGCTATGCCATTAGCTGACTATTATTGAAGCTGTCCCGAAGTAGCAGGACATAATTAGATTTGTACCTCCAGGGTAGGGTAGGCTTATTTCGACCTGCCATCTGATGTCGCTACTGTTTATTTTAGCACCTCCTAGGAACTTGTGGCAATCTGTTAGCAAACCACTACTCCTATATGTGTTTCCTGGTCTCTTGTAGTACAGGATAGAGTTAGTGGTGTGACAAATATCTGTAAGAATAACAGAAGATTTAAAGTGGGAATTGAGTGGGAGACATTCACTCATTCCAAAATAGGGGTGAAAATAGGCACAATATAATGGCATATGCTTACAGTAATTAAACAATGATTTAATCAGAATTTTACTTTTTACTATTTTATAGTAGAATAAGTGGAGAGAGTTCCTGGTGACCTTTATCTATTTAAATTAAAAATGAGGGAGACATAATACTGTCAGGTGTCCCAGGAAAATATTGGATGGAAGATGATGGCTCATGTAGATAGTGCCAAGGGATTAAGGTGACAAAAGATAACATTTTAATAGCTTTTAATTTCCATGGGTTTCAGTTTTAATGCAAAGTTTAACAGTGAGTTTAAAAGCCATGACAGAATCCATTGCCTTGCTTTAGTTCTTTTCCTCATGTTAGCATTTGCTCCTGAATCATAATAATTTTGCCACATCTTGCTTTCTGGAGCTTTGGTCACCTTGAGAACCGCTTCACACCACGTTGCAATGCAGTCTTGTGGAGCCATGAAAATGGCTTCTAAATGTGGCTTTACACCAAATAAAAGATTAATTGAACATTAGAAATATATTTAATTGATAACCGTGAGAAGTTATTGCTCCAAACTCTAACAATGATGTTCATTTTCCCATATTTTCTGCACAAGGGGGTGTGTTAGTAGAGTTGTTCTCTACAGTACCTTCCAGAACGTTGAACATGGCTGAATATCTCCTGAACTATGACAATATTGAGGAGACTTCTCTGCTTCCCATAGTTGGGAACAATGTACGCTTCCACTGAGAACACTCAGAACAATGTATGCTACCACTGAGAACAGTGTATGCTTCCACTAAAAAAAGTATCCCGTCTGCTGAAACACCAAATGCCTGGTAATGGACCGATGGAAAATAACATGAATGAATGTCCCCTTCAAGCTATGGAGTTATTATTTTGAAGGAGGTTATTTTATGGGCATTTCAAGGCTTTGTTGTGCAGCCCCATTAGACTGCACTATAAAGCAGACTGGTGCGGTTCTCAGGGTGACCAAAGCTCCACTAAGAAAGATGTGACAAAATCATTTTCATTACCGATCAGCATGATGGAAATAGGTAAAATGAGTCCAAGGTGAAAACAACAAAGTTATCTTAAATTTTTTTTTTTTTTTTTTTTTTTTTAAACTGCTAAATATTGGAATGGGCCATCGATTCCAGAGGTGATTGTTCCGCTATAGCTGGGAGATGATTTTTGGAGGGGGTATTGATTTACCTCAGGACATGAGGGGGATTTCTGAGAGGTTGGCACCATGGTGTCAGGCTGTCTGTGAGGGCGGAAGGACAGGGAGTGAAAGTGGGAGGGTTTCACATTGGCAATAAATCCCACATTATCACCGGAACCGCACCTCCACACAGCAACTGTAAATAACCACGCCGCCCGCCTGCATTACAGTACTAAGGGAGGTGATTTAGTGCTATTTGTTTTCGGGTTCTATTTATTTTGCATGATGGCGATATTTACGAGCCGTTTGGAGAGGGCTCCGGTGAACGTACTGTCAGACATGACAATATGACGCAGTACCCCGCTGAAAGCCAATTTCCAGGTATTAGACTACTTTCAGTTTTATGACCCCACATCACCAAACTTAATATAATTACCCTGCAAGGGCAGTCTGTCATTCAGGGTGTGTGCGGAGGTTTGTGTGTGGGGGGTCAGAGGAGGGGGTGGTTGGGTTGTTATGTGCGGGTGAGAAGAACATTATTTCAGGCGAATTCCCCCCCCCCCCCCTTTTAACTTCCTGTACGGCAAGCAACAGGTTATGACCTCACCCATGTTGTTATTAATGATCTTATTATTCTAATTTGGTAATAACATGGACATGGAGCAGAGGTGATGGAAATCACTAAGTGGCCATATAATTAATTTGTCCTGAATGTTTTCCCATATATGTTACTGTAGTAGACAGATCTTTCATTCCTGGGAAGGAAGATGTGGCAAAATGTCATATCCAGGATGTATAATCATCCACCAGTCCCTGGCCCCATCTCTCTCTCTCTCTCTCTCTCTCTCTCTCTCTCTTTCTCTCTCTCTCTCCCTCTCCCTCTCTATAGAAATGCAAACCACCTCTTCACAAATGTAATATACATGACCTATCCTCAGCTTGATGTAGACAAAGGCAGACCACCCACAATCTTCTGTGAACTTCTCAAGCATTCATAAATAGTAACACTGCTGTGCTGCTTGGGTTGTGACATGCTTATGCACGTGTGCTGTACTGTGAGTACTGTTGACAATGACATCAGCCAAAAACAAGTAAGTAGGTGGCACAGTGAAACCTCAAAGCAAATGCATATTTCAGTACCTTGGAAAAGGATCCTAATTGAACTTATTCGTTAGAAAACTAAGAGTGCTCTATAATGCTTGGGACAAAGATTCATTTCTAGATTTGGCATGTAGCAAAAGTAAAGATTCTCAGCTTTCATTAAATACATTTATACATTTGGGTTTCACCATGTAGAAATGACAGTACGCCCATCCCCTCCACCCCCTCCACCCCCCATTTCAGGGCATCATAATCTTTGTAACAAATGGCTTCTCAGGTTTTTCTGATTTGTCAGGTGTGTTCAATTGCTTCCTTAGTAGAGGTGTAAGAGAGCTTTCAGTGTCTAGTTTTGATTCTAGCCTTTTGATTGCCTTTGGAGTTTGCTATTGTTACTGCTGAGTTTGTCAACATGAAGATGAGAGTTGTGTCAATGAAATTCAAGGAAGCCATTATGTGAAATAAGACAAACACAGTCAGAAAGATAGGCCAAGTTTTAGGGTTGCCATAATCAACTTGCCTGGCCCATTATTGAGAAGAAAGAGAGCACTGGTGAGCTCAGAAATCACAAAGGGCCTGGTAGGTCCAGGAAAATGTCTACAGTTGATGACCAAATAATTCTCAGTGTAATGAAGAAAAACACCCAAAACCTGTCCATCAGATAAGAAACTCAATTCAAGAGGCAGGTGTGGTTGTGTGAGGGACTACTGTCCACTGAAAACACAGAGGCTACACTGCAAAAAGAAAACCATTAGTTAGCCACAAAAGCAGGATGGCCGGGTTTCAATCTGCTAAGAAGCGCCTAAAAGAGCCTGCACAGTTCTGAAAAAAAGTTCTTGTGGACAGATGAGACCAAGATGCACTTGTATCAGAGTGATGGCAAGAGCAAAGTGTGGAGGCCAAAAGGAACTGCTCAAGATCAAAAGCAACCCCCTCATCTGTGAAACATGGTGGTGGGGGCGTTATGGTTTGGGCTTGTATGGCTGCCACGGATATTGGCTCTTTTGTCTTCATTGATGATGTAACAGCTGATAGCAGCAGAAGAATGAACTCTGAAGTGTACAGAAACATTGTATCTGTTCAAGTTCAAGCAAATACCTCAGAATCCATTGGACAGTGCATCATCCAATAGCAAGACAATAATCCCAAACATACTGCTAAAACAACAAAGGAGTTTTCCAAAGCTAAAAACTGGAAAATTCTTGACTGGCCAAAGCATTCAACCAATCTAAATTCAAATTATTTCAAATGCAAAATCCATGTTTCAAATGCAAAACGCAATGCAATAGCCCTAAAAACAAGCAGGAACTGAAGACGGCTGCAGTACAGGCCTGGCAGAGCATTACCATTGAAAATACCCAGCACCTGGTGCATGCAAGGGATATGCAACAAAGTACTAAACATGACCTCTTCCATTTTCATAACGTGAATATGTTTCAAACATTATGGTGCCCTAAAATTGTTGGGGGATGCTAGGTATAGAAAGTGCTGTAATTTCTACATTGTGAAACCATGTTATGGTTATGTTATATACATTTTTGGTTTCGCCATGTAGAAATTACAGCACTTTCTTTACAATCTCAACATAATGTAGGTTTTCCAGAAACATTTTAAATGCCATCTATATCACTCGTTCGCTACAAAGGACCTCTTTAAGATCTGTTCTCACAGCCATTCCCTCTGGCAGTACAAACAATACACATGCACTTCCAATACATGCTGACAATCACAGCTTACAAAAGCCTAAACAGTGTAGTAGCCTCATGGTCTATTTTTTCATGTCAATATTGTCAAAGTATAAAATACATACCAATAAAATTTAAAAAACTATTTGAGTATGATTTGGAATGATAGTGTATTAAATTAAATTGAACACAATAATGTCACATTGATAACTTGATTATTTTTAATCCAATTAAAATTCCATTAATAAGAAAATGATCATCTAACTGCATTTCATTAATAAAGCAAATTGCTGCACCTGTATAATTGTATAAATAATGTCAAGTTATTGCCACCCCTGAATCCTGGATAATAGGCTAAATCGTCATGGCTGCACTTCAGAGAATCCTGCGCCTCAAACCAAAGGTGCAGAGGAATATGTTGATCATGCAGAAACATGGTGAGAATAAATGCTGCAGGGTCAGGGTCAACTTTAATCCACTAGACCACTTCACAAATGAAGCCAGGGGTGGGTAATTTTTATTTTATTTAGCCTATTATTCTTGGAATCTTTTGTTTTAATATTTACGTCTTTAGTTCCTCTTAAGAATCTGTCTAACAATTGTGTTTGGGAAACCCACTTAAGGAGAGAATGTCCGTTGCTCAACTATCCTCATAAACACACTCGTTAATCCTAAATTCCAGTGTTATCGGAAAACCCACCCCTGTTTTCTAGGATAAGGTCCAAGGATTTCTGTCCTCAATCTCACTTGCCTATGCATGTTAATGAATGGGAAGGGGTGAATTATGCTTCTTATCTCACTGGCTAGTGCTATTGGATATGGCTTACTTGTTACATCATTTTACTACCTACCTCACAAACAAAATTATTTGTGAGGTATGAAGCATAGGCTAGCTAATTAGACACCTGCAGTCATACGCATATATCTTACTTCACATTTCTACAGTCTTAAACCATCAAAAATGAAACTTAAGGTTTCATTTTTTAATAACATTAATGTTTTTTATTATTCAGTATTTTGGGAATCATTGTCAGTCAATGGGATTCATCTGCACTAGGCCTTATTATGATGCAGTGCATTCAGAACATGAGTGCATTGTATTTGCTTTTAGTTGCAACATTAACTAATATAGAACTTCCCTGATGTCGTGGTCCGTGCGTGGGAGGTAGCGTGGAGGTAGTTTAGCATGGAAGTAGGCGCTTATGCATGCACTAATTATTTGTTTTGCTTGATACTTTAGAAACAAATCTGATTCAATATATGAGTCACAGGAAGCCACGTAGCCGCGACATCCTCCCAATGTGAAAACTACCTCCATGTGACATAGAGGCTACCTCCCACAGACACAAAGCAACATTGTGCCTATGTCGGCCTTAGTAAAGTAAATCATAAAATGCTAAAAATGAGTCCCACAGTGGTCTGATTAATGTTAAACTGAGAAAATATTGTTCACTTTGTGGAGCATGATGTCCATGGTTCGATCTCAATTTCTGTGTAAGAAAAATGCTTTTATAGTGGAAGACACGACTAGTAATAAAATAAAACGTGAACAAAATGTGTATGTCCATGCATATTTTACTTATGCCTTTTAAGAGTTTATTTTTGGACTGGAACATCTCGGCTATGGTTATATTGAATCATACAGTACTTGCACGTACCGTACACAAGGCATTTGAACCCATGGACCTCCGGTAACAAATCCACCACTCCACATTCTCAGTGGGTCCCTATCTAGGTCACATGTTGTGCCCTTTGTTGTTAATGTCTTTTTCCCTCTACATGAGATCTGAGATGAGGTGGACATTAAAAATGCATCCTGAACAAACCTGCCATGGTCAGAAGTGGTAGTGGTGTGAGGGGGTGAAGGGGGGAGGACAGTGGAACTGTAAATAGTTAATGCAGGGCAACATCCTTCTTTAAAGGTTAATGACTTTCTAATCTGTGTACAAGAAGAGCAGGAAAATGTTGGGTATTAATAAGGCAAGACAAGCTGAGCGCAGATGGGCTGTGTCTGGAGTTTATTTATTTATTTTTTCCTGAAACATTAACATTGAGTTTGTCCATTATTTAGGATACAAGGTAAATGAGACACTGATATAGCTGAAATTCCTGGTCCTCTAAAATGTAGTGTAAACTCCAATTCCTTCATGGGTCATCCAATATGGATGGTAAATGCTCTCAAATTAAAGCTGACAGTCTTTAACCTCATATTCATTGTTTCATTTCAAATCCATGTGCTGGAGTACAGAGTCAAAACAGCAATTTGTGTCACATGTCCAAATACTAATGGACTGCACTTGACATGGGACTTATGTTATATGATAATGTTAATAATACGATTAACATTATCAGTATTCTTACACTCACACTGGATCTGCATAACTTTTAAATCAGTGGTGCATTCTCGGCTGCACTGAATACTATATTTCATTTCATTCTGACAAACAGTCGCAGATGGAAAATGGAATCCTGCAACCTCCAATTAAAAAATTACATTTTATTAATGGGTTAAATTTTTTTTTTTTTTTTTTTGCAGATTTCACAATAATGGAGAAAGCTATTTCAACAGCATTTATTAAAACAATTCATTCAAACATGTATGCAACTATTTCAGTGTAACCTTCACTTTCCCCTTAAGCAAACAGGGAAAATTCTGTTACTTGGCAACTTGAGACCATGAAATGCCATTGAAAGGCATAGCTTCTGGGGCAACATAAAGCTGTGGTTCTTTGGAGTAGCTATATTGCTTATATAATATGTATTGGAATAAGATACATTTATTCACCATGCGTGGTGACATTTCACATGTAAACATGAGTGGTTATGAAAATGGCAGTTTACAATGCTGTCCAAATACTACATATAATTAGTACAGTACATGCTTCTGCATGACTAGAGATTGAAAAAATCATACAAACCATGGTGTGGTAGTCAGGGAAAATAAAGGCCTGGATTGTATTATTATTAGCAAAGGTTGGTTCAGTTTAATCTTGATACAGGGCAGTTTGATGCATTTCATTTTAAATGGTATGAGTGCGAGATAAGCCTTCGGATAAAATAGACTCAATGAATGGGTGACAGGGAGGAGAGGAAGAATGACTGGGCAGGTTTTCCTCCTCTCTTTCCCTTTTCAAAGGTTAGACGCGACAAAGCAGACAGTGTAAAATGCAGTGATCCTGGTATGACATTTCATCAGATGTTTGCAATCCGCCTCTGCTGTGGTTATTGGCTTTTTACTGTCAAGGTGCGTCAGTCTTGTGTCATCATCCACTCACATGTCCTGCACCACCCTGACAACCCTAACAGTTATCTCAAGAGGCAATCTCCATTGATCAATCAAAGCCATTTTATTTAGTTTTTATTATGAGAGAAGTCATGAGGACCTCAAAAACCTCAGGCTGTTTTTTTCCTATCCTATAAGACAAAACAGCATCTTAAAAAGAAAGGAAAAAGAATTGTTCCCAGCGGTGACATCAAGTTTTGTAATTAAAACTAACAACTGAAGCACAAGACTAAACAGAGGCCCATGAGCCCAGGGCTCACCCAGTGTCACAATACCTTTACTCACCATCATCATCATCATTACTCTCTCCCTCATTTCTCTTTCTCTCTTTCATCTCTCTCCGTTTGTCTTTCTTTCTTTCTCAGGAATGCTCATAGATGGGCAATTTAGTTCTTGAGGACTCTAGCCATATCTGTCTTCCAGTCCAGCTCAGTTCATGACAGAGGTTATTATTTTGAGTTTCAGAAGTTAACCTTGCACTATATCATCAATTTGTCTCTGCCACACTCCCCACACTCTCTGCCGGTCCCTATCCTTCAAGGAGAAGAGCTGCACATCGCTGTTGTTAAACTCTAACAAAACCACTTACACATAATCATATAGGCTATAGTAATGACAGAAGTTTGAGCAAAAGAAACACTGCAAGGCCAAAATGGCACAGACTGAAATTGATTCTTTCCACATACCAATTCACTATAAAAAAAGAAGGAAAAAAAGAAGTTAAACTGATGCTTTGGTCAATTAGGGCTGTGTGCATCAATCAAAATAAATTAGCCTGCCCAAAAATGAGGAGCTATTATGGAAAGTGATATCCTGGGAACAATCATGGAACTCCCACAGACGAGAGAAGAAAGGGCAGGAGGACAAAGACACTGGTGATATCTGCACAAAGTAAGAAGCCGGTGTTCCTCTTAAGTTCTATATGTGCATGCCATAAATAATACAAGGGGAAAAAAGCAATAATATAATGTTAATGCTGGGAGGCCAGCGAGATATTTCAAGATTGATAAGTGGAGAAGACAGGGCTACTTATTGTTAAGGTCTGGTAATATAGTGTTGTCAGTGCTTATTAAAATCTGGCCAAGATAAAGTTAGTCTGATTCAAATGCATAATAAAGATGATTGCCCTTTTTAAAATGCAGTACTTGTCCTGAAACCAATGACTAAGTAAATAAAATGCAATAAACCATCCAGTGGGAGATAATATAGAAGAGTAGGAAGGTGACACAAACTCACATCTGGAAATGAATTATGAATACAAATATGTATAAAAGAGTTTCAAACCTTTGCCAAAGCCACACAGCTTTCAATTTTTTTCCCATCATCTGTATTTTCATAATAATTACAAATTGTATCTTTCAATTATCATATACATTCATCATTTGTAATGCATGCTTTTCTATACTTCACCAACTGTATTGATTGATACAATATATAATATGAGAAATAATACTTGCATACAATGCATATGTAACAGCACAGTCTGAAATGGAGTTTGAAATGCAGCTTCCACCCCGCATTATATGTTCTGGCAACTGTTAACTAGACGTTGAATGTAGAAATGGAATTGATTCAACAGCTTCATGGAAAATAGTTGATCCTTTGTCATTGCAAATCACATTTTATGATATTTCTTTTAAAAACATGTCTGAATAACCTGAAGACTGTCACGGACTATAGAATTACCGCAGTCTGCTAATGCTCTTATTACTACTCTTAATTTCTTCTGATGCATTTCTGCACGTTACTCGTTAATTGTCAGTTGACTTATTAAACACCCAAATGGCATAAATGCAGGCGGTTCAGTTTTATTGCAGGTTTTAAATCAGCAGTTGTTTTAGATTTGTGTTCACAGGTGGTTTCACTGTTCATCCAACACGGAATGCAGCAGTGATGATGTTAAAAAAAAAAAAAAAAAAAATGGGGGAGGGGTTGAGAGTTAATTTGGCCTTCATGGTTCTGAGTTGCCCACTCTTCCTTTTTATCGATAGGCTGCAAGTTATTTCCATCAAGGCTTTATGTTGGTGAGAGTGCTGACGATGGGCTGAGAGGGTCGTTAACCTGCGGCAAGCCAGCCCCGATGGAATATCTGGGGAAGCGTATCTGTTAGGGTTACACACAGTTGCACGTTTTAAGGGCACATTTCTCCAACTGCTACAACCAAGACCAGGCTCTCGGTCAGTATGTCAGAAAGCAAAATCCATTTTTTCTTTCACAGATTTAAAAAAAAGTTTTGCTTCTCTCATTAACACCAGTTTGAGCCAATTGCACACGAGAAGGTTGTTATGCTGCACAATTTAAATTAGCAAAAATATATTAAACAATAACCTACTGGAGTAAAGTTAACTGAAATTAAAATGTGGAAAACCTTAAAGGGAACACATTTTTGTTTAACTTTTTAATAAAAGACCATTTAAATGTAATTGTGTTGTATACATCACAACCACTGTACTCATTCATGGAGTATTGCTGCTATGCTGGGTGCTAAGGTTGATTCACACACTGGCATGAATACTAGCTTGAATTTCTATTTGGCAAAATGACAGAAACACAATTGAGCAAATCTAATTTAACTTGACTGTTGGTTGTATTAATTCTATTATATGCTGTTCTATTTATTTATTTATTTATTTACTTAAACTTACTCCATGCTCTTTACATAAGTGTTGTCATACAGTATATCAGTGTAATAGAATGTATGACAAGCTTGGATTTGGTGAATGAATGCTGACTTACCAGTGAATACTAGTTTTTTTTTTTTCTTTGCAAATGCTGATTGGTGAGTCTGTGATTTCTGATAAACAGGCATCCCAATCAATTTCTGCACAGAACAATTTACTTCCCATCTGTTTCACAAACTTAGTCAATCTCTTTGTTTTTTAATCTTATTTTATTTATTTTTTAAAGATGAGTAGCTTCCCCTTACCCCCGTCTGTCAGTGGTAATGAGAAGCCTGTTTACTCACATGAGGACTGCGAAGCGGAACCAACCGCGGGACTCCACAAACACGCTCTGTCACACGTTGTGTTTCTCCTGCCCAATAGGAGCCTGATCACCCAATTCTATTTGATGTCATCCGATTAAAATCCATTATTTATTGTTGTTGCTTAACACAAGAAAACACCGCTAAAGGCCATAAGTGCGATGATGTATGTGCAAGACGATGTGAGCTGCTTAATACATGAATGAATTGCTTGTTAGGGTTATGGAAGAGTAAAATGTTTTTTTTTTTGTTTCTCACATCTCACAGGGCACATCTGGGGCTCTTTAGAGGTCTGGTATGAACTTTTACACATATCCTGCAAAATAATCAATAATTCACTTTGTTACTTATCATACTTTATGTTCTACAAGGATTCATTGAACCCAAGAATAAATGTTGCTGTCTAAACATTTCTGCAGTTTCTGTATATGTGCTGAAAAGAACAGCTATCCATATACAGTATATATACAGTACATGGCCAAAAGTATATGCACACCTGACATAAAATATTTCATCCAAAATTATGGGCATTAATATGGAGGCGGTTCACCCTTTGCAGCTATAACAACCTCCACTGTTCTGGGAAGGCTTCATATTAAATGTTGAAACATTGCTACAGTGATTTGCTTCCATTCAGCCAGAAGAGCATTAGTGAAGTCAAGCACTGATTGGGCAATTAGGCCTGGCTCATAGTTGGCTTCCCAATTGATCCCAAAGGTGTTGGATGCGGTTCAGGTCAAGGCTCTGTGCAGGCCAGCCAAGTTCTTCCACACCATTCTCAAAAAAGCCATTTCAATATGGAGCTCGCTGTGTACTCGGGAGCATTGTCATGCTGAAACAGGATAGGGCCTCCCCCAAACTGCCGGGGAAGAACAGAATCGTCTAGAATGTTATTGTATGCTGTAGCATTAAGATTTGCCTTCACTGGAACTTAGGGGCCAAGGCCAAAACATCAAAAACATCCTGAAACCAAGGGATGTCCAGATATTTTTGGTATACTATATATATATATTTGATGACAGTGCTTGAGGGTTTGCATGTTCAACTGCATGGTATAATGAGCAGTGTAAACAGGCATCTCTAATAACGGAATACCAACACAACTCCATGCGAAGGTACTTCAACAAATTCAATTGTCCCACAGAAAACTTTTGCAAGGGATCACTGATGGATCTCTGATGACTTTACAAAGCAAGTAAAGCACCCTAGAAATCTATACGGAACAGTGCAGCTTTGTGGAGGCATAATGATTTCCTCTGCACATGGCTAGTTTACATAATAGCATCTAATTAACCTAGACCATATGATGTATTGGCCGATTTGTTTCAAATGATTCTTTTCCCCCAGAATTCCATTACCATACGATGCTCATCCCAGGCTTTTAAATCAAACTCATAATGTTATGACT
This sequence comes from Anguilla rostrata, assembly GCF_018555375.3. Taxonomy (NCBI): domain Eukaryota; kingdom Metazoa; phylum Chordata; class Actinopteri; order Anguilliformes; family Anguillidae; genus Anguilla; species Anguilla rostrata. Next base: position 29,766,620 of record NC_057940.1, on the reverse strand, counting down.
GGAGTCACTTACCCGCCAGTGAAAGTCATTTCTCTTCAGGCACACTTAATGAGACTGAAACTGTCCTTTTAAGATATCTCAACTATGGCAACAGGGATTGAGGTCTGCAGTGAAACTCAAACAGGCTTTCCTCAGCCAATACAGTAGGAATCTTCCATTTGAAAGGTATTCAGACTGCCAGCTACAAGACTCCCCTTGAATAAAACATAGAAGCTAGTATTATAAAAAGACATTCATCTGTTTTATTCATTTGTATCGTTATTAGATTGTGGGTAATGTACATGAATTAAGACATATGAGAATTTAGAATTGAATTCTTTTTTTTGGAGAAGACTTGCTTAAAAGTTTTGCAGTCAAAGCACAAGTGCCTTAGTTTGAATGCAGTATTTTTATTTTATTCATGACAGGTGACCTGTATGCTCAGAGGCAGCTCTGAATTTATCTCCCTCTGCATTGCTAAGCCTGTTTGCTGCTACACGTAGGCTGCTGTAGTTATGAGGCAGATAGGATGCAGTGTAATGGAAATTATTTCAGCTTCTGGTATAAAAGAGCCTGACACAAGGCCAAACACCTGCTGTTTTTAATGTGTCTCAGTAATGTGTTACACAGCTAATTAAGAATCCTGTTGATGTTAATCAGTTTAAATACTCCCAAGACCCCCCATTTCCCACGCTGAGCCATGATTTTGCCGAAAATTCAATAGCAGTGTTCAAACAGTCTCAGCTGTCAGATTAAATGTAATGTTGCCCAGTGGCCATGTTATTCCATTTTTATTTTTATTATTATTTTTAATTTTGTTAATTTTATTATTATTTATTTATTTATTTATTTATGGTGCCATTCAGAATAAAAATATCCACATTGTAAATATATTGCACTTATCAAAAGTATTACATAGTGGACTGTTGTAACTGTTGTTCAAAGAGATATGCTCAGGAAAAGTGTTATTTTGAATGAACCCTATGCTAATAAATTTGCCTTGAAGCCTACTGACTTGATGTGTAGTCATACAGCATTTCCTTCCTTTAAATCTTTTAATACATATGTGTTTCCTCCTGGAAACCTTAAATGATTTGTTCAAACTTTAAATGACATTTAAAAATAAATTCATAATCGCAGGGTGAATGAGGGCAATTGTACTGGAGAGCCCATCTAAATTGATAAGAGGTGCCAAAAACTGTATTATTAATTTGCACTGTTCTGGAGGTTAGATGCCAACTGGGGAGACAGAGAAGAGAATGGAGGAGATATTGAGAGAGGAACAAAGGAATGGTCTGATGCAATGCATCAGTAGGATAGAAGCGTTCAGGAAGTGAATTCTGATTGACGGTAGCCAAGTGGCTAACACCGACTAGCAATAACCAAGCGAAAACATAAGCTGCAGAGTATCTGGTGTTTCAGAGAGGCTGTACAGAATGAGGCAGACAGCATTTCCTGGGTGGATGTCTGGAGCAGGTTCTGAAAAGTTGGGGGTGACAAGGCTTAAATCTCCAAGGTACCAGATGAAGGCAGTTGTCAACCATTCACTGGGGTCTTGTCAGCAGCCAAAAAATGTTTTAATGGAACTCTGTGTTTTGGGATTTTCACCTCATCAGAAGCGGAAGGAACTCATGGGAACAGGATGAAGACTCATGGACGGTTTCCGTAGCCTTCGTCTCCTCTGACTTTGGTCACAAAAACTTCCACAGTCATGTGATGAACTTCTTTAGCATTCAAAACACTATATGATATGATGCAAGTGTTTGGTATGTGGGTTTTGTTGTTTTCTTTGTCAGGAAACGGATTAAATTGGCAGAGGCATGCTCTCAAAACCAATTTCTGTTTGACAGGAGTAGAATAAGAAGTGTGCTCTCCTTGAAATAAAATATATCTTGATGACCTGCATTTCAAGCCCATTTCATTATTATGTCTATCCCATCGGATATTGATATGCAGATTTAATCTATCTCTCTCTATCTAGCTCTCTCTCTCCCTCATGCACTCTCTCACTCTCTCTCCTTCCTTCCCTCATGTACAGATACACACACACACACACCGACACACACACAGATAAAAAAAAGAAGTGTAACTGAAGCGCATTTTATGATGTATGAAATGAATGGATGAAATTAGGACACAGGAGAAGGTTTATATACCGGGCTGGGCACTGCCGTTATCCTGTGTGATTGAGGAGGGTTCCAAATGACGAAGCCATGCCAGTCAGTCTGCATGGGGCCGCTGCTGAGGGAGGAAATTAGGCCACATTATTTTTTATGTAGTGTGGAATGATCTTCAGAATTGACCTGCGTAATTGAAAACACTTCACCAGAATTAACAAGCCATTGAAAGGAAATGAAACTACAGTTGTGGACATGAATAGACCGGCAATTACTGATCTTTTAAACCATCCATTGTTATCGACAGATAATCTGACATGATTTTCCCTATGCCATTAGGCACCGAGCGGGAGGGAGATGTGGCAATTCCGGAAGTGGACCGCTTGGTTGCCGCATGGAGAGAGAGAGAGAGCGCACTCACACAAACACGAAAATCAAATAAACTAACACCCCTCACCCTATCCCCTTCCTGGGTGAAAACTATAAACTAAAACAACAAACTAAAATAATAGAGATGAAAAGAAAGTAAAACAGAGAGATTATTATTATTATTATTATTATAAATAATACAGTGTCATAATGGGTTCTTTTTTCCATAACAGACCTGCTGATTTGTACCAGAAATACATTGGATGTCAAAATTATTGACAAGATAAAAACCATAAAGTTTTTTTTTTCTTTTTTTTCCCACAGATCCTACCCTACCCTAAACCAGGGGTTCCCCCTGTGTGCGATGGCATTAGTCAGTCAGTCTCTGGATCAAAGGTTGTTGAAAACACCTTAAACAAGTCTTCATTTTTCAATGATAGTTAGGTATTACTGATACCACTGATCACCAATACCATATCAGTGACCCATTGTCCAAATATTTATATAATTAGGACCCCTCCGATATGACCAGTCAGAGTATAATATAATCCATTTAGAAATAACCTCTCATACAAAGTCATGTGCCATGTAAGAAATGAAATGGAAGAATTGGCTGATTAAAAGCCCCCGGATGTCAATATTGGACATTTAGTGGTGATATGAATAGCTTTCTTACATAATATGGTGTTAGAGTATAAATCATCCTTTAGTAGAAAAATAATTGTGTTAAGAACAATGCACATATTTTTTACGGTTCAGGGGAGGGGTTACAATTTTTGGGTGGAATGAAAACCAGTATGCACAGTGGGGCCCTAGCACCGAGTTTGTGAACACCTGTCCTAAACAAGCTGAACTAGACCCATAAAGAACAGGCCTGCCATGCATGTGCTTTGCCAAAATGGCCAGCAGCCATTTGGCAAATAGGGGGCCTCGTAGGCTTTTGGAAATCTAAGTTGCTGCTGGAAGGTGTGCTGGTGGGTCAGTACAAGGTGGACTTTCCTTCTGGCCAGTAAGAAAAACCAATACCCAGGGACCACAGAATACTGCTCTGTATAAGGTTTGAATCCCAGATTATGCACTGACAAACCAAAGCAAAATCAGTTCAGATAAAACATGCAATATTGAGTTTTAAATACTGATAATGCCAGAAAATAAATTAGATGATGTTTTCCAAATAAATTTAGCTTTGATGTTTAATGTTGTCTGGGAATTGTGACAGTTTCTATTTGTTTTATTATACCAGCGAAAAATGGTTTCGTTTGATATCTAATATCTGATGTCAGATCAATGTAGCTGTGCATATAAATCTGAGAGTCCCTCTGTTCAATGATTTACAACATAATGATAACATTATCAATTCAGACTACTTTGTGGAGTGAACAATGCAGTGTAATGTATTCAATTCATGCTCCAATTAATCCTCTGGAAGAGAATAGATATTTCCAAATGGTGGTTGAAAATTAGTCACAAGATCATGCATCCACTCAGAAAAATCTCCATGTAGAAATGCTGATAGACTGCCAGTGACACAGCTGAGCTCATAAATTAGAATCACATTCTTTGTGAAAATTGTATCCAATCATGTAATTAAATTCAATAACTTGTATTTTATAATCAATATCCCTTTATTATTTTGTTCTATTTAAAACCAAGCATCGATATCACTCATGGACTCCTTTAGTCCATGTACCACATTTTGCTTTCATCTTGGAGTTAACGCAGTTGGATACTTAGTCAAACCTGATAACCATCGATTTTGCATCGATTTAGAAACTCTTTTTGGAAAGACATTACACAATTATAATTTCTGAAATTGCATCCCTTGTCACTCCTGGCAAACCACATTGCTTCTCAAGTGGATTTTGATTGTATCAAAAGTCAGGGGCTGATTTGCCTTAATGCAAAGTTATTGTCCGTTCCCATTTGGTATAACAAGACAGAGGGCGATGCTGACTTGGTTTTAGTAGTGTTGTAAAATTTATTAACAATGTCAATTTTCAGTTTAGCTGTTTCCATTTTTTTGACTGAAATGAGGTGCCATTACATTTTGATTTATTAGATAATAAATGACAAACTTCAAACCAGAAGACATTATCCTGGCTCTCAATGACATGTTTGCTGTCGAAAAAAAAACAAGGACAAATGAATACAATTATAAATACACAGTAAACTTTCTATGACTTGCTTGCTACTTTTGGAGTCATTTACAGCTGTGACCTCATTATTTTTCGCTCGGTTCATCCAGTCTTATTCAACCCTCTTCTCTACAGAATCACTGTACAATTAAAATCTATGGTATGCCCCTTGGAGCTCAGTTATTCTAATGCCTTAAGCATATAACATTCTGTCCTTGGATGAACCTGAATTGCTAAGCTTTTCGTGGGCAGGGCTCGATGGAATGGGTGCTGTGATCTCACAAACAATTTCAGTCACCCTCCCTTTTAAAACATTTCAACGTTGTTTTTGATGCAGATATTGACATAGGACATCCATCTACACACAAGTACCAATATATATTTTTGTATTAGTATTGTATCTTTTATTCTGTGAGTATATAAATGTGACAGTCTTAACAGAAAAATCGGCAAAGCTAGCCCCCTCAGCGCAGAGAATGTGCCGGACACGCCCCTACCCCTCCCCCCTCTACTCAGCGCACCGTAAGTTGGTAAGCTGTTATTTCAAAGTGAAGCCACATCATTTTTCCAAAGCTCGGTTGTGAGATGTAAACACCAGTGTTCCCAAAGTGGTGCAGGGGCCCACATAAGTAATGTTGGGGGCCACTGTGGGCATTCAACGGTCTGACAGTTGGGCTACTGTTGGGAGCTTTGGGAACCTGTCAGCCCTACGCCTCTGGACAGAAATATAATTCTGTCAGTTGCCACTTACGTCTTGTTAACAAGTTAACAATGGCAAGACGGTGCTTTCACATGTTCTCACAACGGTGAACTGTTCCACCGTTTGTACTTAGGATATGAATACTGCTGGAATAGTATGCAGTACTTACAGTATATGGTGGTATTTTTGTAGCAAAATTCACAAATATGTCAATGGTTTCACAAATCTGTAAATGGTTCCACAAATCTGTACAGTAAATGGGGTTTCACAAATATGTAAATAATTTCACAAATATGTAAATAGTTTCACAAATCTGTAAACGGGACTTGACAAATATTTAACTGGTTTCACACGTGTCAAATGTGAGTCCCGAATATGTGGAACTGCCTGGGCAAAACTGCAGTGTGACATTGAAATAGTATACAGATACATGGAGGAGAACACGTGCTTAGGACTTCTGTCTCATTTAGTGTCTGTGCCATTTAACAGGACAATACATTTGCCCTTAATAAACTGGCTGCCTCAGAGAGTTATATCATTCAGGAAATATACATTTCCTAGCTGAGGAAGAAAACACATCAGAATTTATTTTGATACAAAATACCCAGAAGTAAATGTATCAGAATAAACTATAAAATATTATCAAATACAACAAATCAAATATCTTATTATCAAAATAAGTTTTATGAATATATACGACTGTGAGTTGCACAAAATCTTATCCTTTATAGAGGAGGTTGGAAGATATTTTGCTGCCTTTGGGTCTAAAATTATAGCAATATGCTGAATGTGCTGCATTGTGGTTACATGCCCGGAATACTGTATGTGAAATTTCAATGCACCAGGGAACAATTTCTGTTTTTCCATTTTCCATATAATTTTTCATCACACAGCATTACGTTATTTCATACAAAACTGACACCCTTTACTGAAACAATGTCAGATGAGTGCATTTCTCTAGCAGTAGTCCACCCAGAAATGAAAGCTGCAAACGTCTGAGAAGTCCCCATATCCGCTCTTCAGACTAGTGAACAAAGCAATGACCTCAAGTGACCTCAAACTCAACATTGCAGTCTTCAACAACCTATCCCCTCTGCCCAGCTCAGAGGCAGAGCTTGTAACCCCCTTTGTATTTCAGAAAGTCTCTCTTCCGCTTCTACTGCAACAATGTTCATCAAAGATTCTTTTTTATTCGCTTTTTAACTGAGCGGCACAGTTTAAACATGGGGTATCACAGACTGGAACACTGCAGCAGAGAAACAGGAAGGAACTTCAGCTCAAGGCTCCAGCCTGCATTACAGAGGGATCTACTTGTTGTCCCATGACAGTTACCAGTGGTTGCTAGTGGTTACAGTATGTCTCACTCATCCTCATCCTGGATGTAAAAAGGATGCACCGATGAACTGAAGGGTTCGCTCTTGGGTTCATGTGCATGTGGTTGTAATGGCAGTGGTATATATAGCTGTGCTGGGTATTCTCTCTCCCTATTATTGCTGCATACATCAGCACATTATTATAACCGGAATTTAGTTCACATAAAACCATACTGAAATACTGTGCTACCTCTGATGAGGTGCAATGACCCTTTTCAAAGGCAGCAGTGGCCATTAAAAAAGTGCAGTCTTCTCACTGGTTCATTTGGGAGAAATAAATTATAAAAGAGGAACTGTATGAGGGATTGGGCGGCCTGAAACACTTCGTTTTTCCCTTTTTTTAGTTTGTGCATGCCCCAAAGCACATAAAATATAATTACCACAAAGAGCACCATTGCTGTTAATAGAAAAGGCTAACAATCGTGAATTTTTAAATGAGTTCTAATGAGTGAACAAGTGTTTCTGTGGTACAGCCATTGATTAAATTCTAACAATGCACAGAGTATGCCTGGGGCCCTCACTCTAAACTGCAGCACCTGGGCCCTGATAGGCCTGAGTCATTAATTGTGGAGAAAAGGAGGAAGAAAAGGAAAACTACTATGAGAGAAGATCAGCGCAGGGGCTCAGCCAGATGTGGGTCACTAGCCTGGTGTATGCAGTGTACTAAATTTGAACTTCAGTCATCAAAACCTGTAATTGCAGTATCTGTTCAAAATTCCTGTTTTTGAAAATAAATAAATCAATAAACATTTAAGGCTCCGTTTTGAGCCTCTTCCCAGTGCACAGCTGTTGTAATAGCAGATTGGTATTTTAGAATAGGTCAGAGAAAAGAGGCACAAGGATGTTTCCGCCTAGTTTGGTATTTTCAGTATTAATGTTATTGCGAAGCAACACTTAATTATTCACCAACATATTGACATATTGTTCTTAAAATTTGTCCACTATCTCCTCAGAAAGCTTTCAAGCTAGATGCACCCAAACAACTCTCAACTATACAACATAGTATCAATCAGTTTACGTTCCAAAATTCCTAATGGTTGGTAGGATATTTTATGTTCCCATAGAGAACGAATGGTAGAAATTTCAGATTGCAATTTCCATTTTTTTTTTTTGTAAGATTCATTTTAAAATATCCCTTGGCCATTTGTAAATGCAAAAAAAAAAAGTATTAAAGCAACACATCAGCAAAGAATTCACAGATTTCAGTTTCCTGGACCTTTAAGCAAAATAAGTGAATGCTCTTATTGTTCAGGCTATCTAGCCACATATTCCATTACCTTCACAACAATGACAAAATTGAATGTAGCCAAGCTAATTTTATTCTGCTGACATAAGGTACTTTCTTTCCCTTAGTGACTAGCCTACTGGAAGGCCAGACGGTGCCTCATAAGCTAGAGTAGCCTACTTAAGGTAGCCACCACCATCTGCTAGGGGTCAAGTAGTTCATTCCAGTTTATATTTTGTTTATGAAGTTTACATTTTGACGGTGAATTGCCCCGAATATTAGTGACCCCTCTTTATATTTTAATCTTTGGCAAATGCCCATGGGACAAGAGGATTAAGGCACTCCGAGGTGAGCATTAAAGGATTTTAACACACTCTGTGGAGGCAACCACCCTCCAATGTACACTAGGTGGTTCCCTTTAAAACCCTTAACATACACCTTGTCATTGATTATTCTTTACCTAGCTAGCTGTAATGTTGGCTAACTTCAGTGACAGTAAAGATGATATAGAAAAGTTTTAAGACATAGAGAATTAGAGCACAAAATGAAAACTAAACTGAAATTAATCTGTTTTCGAAAACACACAGCGCATAGACAGGGGTCAGCACCCAAGAAAAAGTAAGAACAAATAATGCATAGGCAAAAAATAATAGTACACCAGCAACATCAGCTCCATCGCCCTCAGTTAGTCATTTCTGACAGGTAGTCCAGCAATCAATAATGGATCACATTGTAAAGTGCTGCATATCTCACATATTACCCTTGTTATAGTTAACAAGGATAAGTTATCCCTATTCTGCATAACTCCTTCATTCTCACTGACTTTCATTTTTCTCCAGAATGTGACAGTTCACCATAACAACAATGGATGACAACAGACAGTTGCCAAGAAATGCTGATGGGTTACTTCTTAGTTCTTAGCTCCATTTGATGAGTAACTTCTTAGTTCTTAGCTCCATTCCTTGCAAGTGCCAAAGAAGTGCAGCTGGAGCAGAGTTTTGTTAAATGACTCATCATTCTAAAGCTTGAACTTTAAAGCTTGTACTTTAAAACTGTATAAAAATAGTACTTTTTAATATTTTTACCCACTACCTTACTGCCACAGATGGTCACAAATCTTGCTCTGTGTGAAGTTGCAATTTCTTGTTTTGTAAAGGTGTCAGGCTGGGGTTTTCAGATTTACATTGAATAAATAACTTTTGTTTTATACTGCTATCCATTGCAGAATGGAAATATGAAGGGAGCATAACCACAGGAGAACCGCACGCAGTCAAGGACCCATTCATCATCCCTGGAAACTTCCTTTTACTTCCTTCACGAAAACAAGTTGTGCTCAGTTTAAACATGTTTTGATGATTGTATATTACCAATCATAAATATAAAGTGAAGAATGCGAAATAAATTATTTCATCAATATTTTATCTAGATACAGCCACAATTTTAAAGGAAAACATAAACTATAAACTGTCATTCAAAATAAGTTTGCTCAAAATAGTGTAGCTTCATCTCTAACAAGCAGGAAGTCCAAATGTATTTTCCATGTAGAAATACGTTACTTGCTTTTTGGTGTGCTTTTGTTTTTTTAATAATCTCGCACACAAAATGTGACACATGCACGCATGCATGCGCACACACCCACACACACACACACACACACACACACACACAGAGTAGGCCAGTGGGCAGAAATGCCAGATTAACAGCACATGAATCTTATTTAATTATTTTCTTTAGGTTTAGATAAGCTAATCTTATTCTATAAAATATTAGACTGCATTTGTATCATGTTCTGACCAGTTTGCTCACACATTTTGTACATAATTGAGCCAGGATGCACACGCAAGGAAAATACATTTTTATATTAAGAATTCACACGTTTGTAATTAACAGGTCTGGATTTAGTATGCATTCAATCCAAAATGTAGGGAGAAAAATATGAACACATGTGACATCTTTGTATGCTTTGAGACCACTGTTTAACATTCCCATGACCTTTCATTTTTCTGGGCTAAGTACGAAGCGTAAATGGGCAATGTGAGCACCCAGATGGAACACTCTAGCTCAACACAACTAAATTATTCAGGGAGAAAGTAGGCACAGGAAGTTGATCCACTTAGTGAATGAATAGAAAAATGCCTCTCTTTTCATGACTAGCTGACTGTCGCTAAGGTAGACAAAGGCTCCTGAGGTTGGAAAACATATGCCTCAAGGCCTCAAATAAAACATAATAAATAAATACATACATACATACATACATAAGTAAAATCACAATACAAAGTATACATACAAATGCATACAAAGTGTGGTTACAATAAAACAGAGGTATCCTACCAGTGATGTAAAGGAAAACGCTTCCTCGTCATTGTATCAAGGTGTGAAATATGCCTATGTAATAATAATGCATACTGTTAAAATTCCAACAGCAAAATAGGTGTGGGGAATCAAAAGATTAATTTCAATTAACCATTTGAAAAACATTTTGAAAACAAAATAATGTAAAACCCTGTTGAAGCTTGACTAAAACAAGTTTTTATTGCACTTGCTGTGTTACCAGGAGCTAAGTAAAAACTAAGTGCAAACTTTTTTGTTCTTTGCTCTCAGAAGTAAAGCTACTGTGGAGTTATATTTTTTCCAGAAGGTACAATAATGTTCTATTTGGGAACTAATAAGTACCTTTTACAAGCAAAAAAGGAAAAAGGGTACTCATTAATTGTTATGGATTGCTGGATTGGGGTCCAGTTTTATGTACCTACAGGGTACCACCACAGTGACAAACATTTGTACTTTTTTTTGAGAGCATTTCTTATTGTAAAAAAATTTCAAAAGTGCATTTTAGTATGTTTAGAGTGAATGGGGCAGCAGAATGTTACAATGGTTAGCAAACAGATGTCATTTAAGGGTGGGGCACTGCCAATTGCACCCTTGAACAAGGAACCTAATCCGCTTCAGTAAATATGTTGCCATTTAAACAGATTATATGTTAGATGTAAGCTGTGTAAGTTTCTTTGGATAAGCATGTCTGCTGAACGCATAACTAAAATGTCATTTTTATCTATGTCAGTGTTGAAGTAATGCAAATCTCAAAATCCCTGCCAAGTTCATAGAAAAGGACAAGGTTATGCCCAAAGTGGTCAAGTTACTTATAAAACCAACATTTGGTAAGTAGAATATCAAGTCTGGAGGGTAAAAAGCAATTCGGCCTCTATCATTTACTGCTCTGCGATGAGAAGCCACATTGTTTATAGGTTTCTAATTATTTCGTGTGGCAGCAATTAATGGGGACATAAAAAGCTTCCCAATCTGCCATGCGTGACAGATGGGGCAGATTTGCGACTGACAGTCAAACTGCGCTTAGTGCCATCACTTCCACAGACGCAGAGCAGAGGACACTGTTCACAGCAGTGTCTACGTTATTCTTGAGGATGTGTATCCTGGTTTTTAGAGATGTGCTTCAGTAGTGTCCCTCTGTAGAACAATGGGAATAAATATGATAAAAATGTATTACATTATTTACTTACTTATTTAGTTAGTTATTTATTTCATGCCTTGTGAAAAAGAAGGCATTTGATTGTAGTTTTCCTGTGTGAGTGTGGGTGGCGGGGCTGCCTTCCCCCATTGCTGCGCACTACAGTACCGTCGGTGCAGCAGAAGGCTTTAATTATGAGAGGGAACTGGCACAGCACAGGCTGCCACGTGCCCTTCCTTTTAACACCTCGCCTCGTGGCCTCTAATCAATAAAACATGTGCTTTTGTCGGTGTGAAACATCATGGCGGCATTACTCCAAATGTCACCGAGCCCGGGACGGATCCGAGACAGACCGGGCGTCTTGCTCGACCTGATTGCCGCTCGTCCCCGGCTCTCCATCACGCCCTTGTTTTGTGGCCATTAGGAGCCAAGAAAAAAAAACTTAGGCACGGATGAGTGATTGACACCATTAGAACTCCACCACTACTGAGACATTAACGAGGCATGGAAACGGTTCAAACTGCTTTGCTTTGAGAACAAAGTAAAAACAAGACAACCAGTCAACAGAATAGTCAAACCACTCCCGAGGTGATAATATTATTTACTTATATTCTTCATTATTCCATGCATTACCTGCATTTGCGATTTGGGCGAGTGATGTGTCGTTTTGACCTTTGAGATTTCTTTCAATTCGGCGCAATATCGAGCACGAAGACGGGCGTCGAATTGCTCGCAACACCGTGACGCAGGTTACGTAAATGGCGGCGTTTGATCAATTGTGCCAAGCGTGCCTCTGACGCGCCAAGTGTCGCGCGCAGCTTCTGGACGACTGAATAGAGAGGCATTCTCCTGAGATCTGACAGGAGCGAAGGATAAAAGGGACTAAATGCAGTGGCGGCGCTCTTTACCGTGGCGAGAACAACAGCTGCGAACTCCGAACGGGCTAAATACACATTTCATGTGACCAGCTGGAACTAATGGCATGGAACCACTCGCATCTGCCCTTCAAAAGCAACGGGCTTTAAAGAGGACACGCTGAGGCTTCTAAGAGAAAGAAGAGAAATGCCATCCCTTTGACTGCTATTGTTATTACTGAAGCTTCCATGGTGCCAATACAGTCAATAATGATTTGAAGAGCAGAGCTCAACAGTATTATAAATGATAAAAAAGTTATTAATAAACATATACTACATTTGATGTGACAGTAAGACTTGGCAAAGCCTAAAAAGCAGAAAAATGTACAGTAAGAGGTATTGTCACAGCTCTCACCTATGTCATGACAATGTTTTCTAAAACACTACTGTTTAGAATGGACACCATATTGTCCTTGGCTTCATTTCAAACGGAGAGTTTCCTCCACTTGACAGAACTGTGAGGGGTATTTTTGGTGTGGTTCTTTTGAGTAAGCATACTGAAAGAGATAAATGCAACTTGCATCATTACAGTCATGCATTTATTACATTAATTTATTCATCTCTGGTATCTTCAGTATGCTGTTAGGCTAGGTTCACAGAGGTCTGGCTCGACTGACAATTTAACAAAATTTGGTTAGGAGCACAAGCTGAACTGCATTTTACCCCTAAAAGGGAGGTGTGGATAATAGCTACAGTACTCATGAGAGTTACAATTAATTAGGTTTTAATCTTCTATCCTGTGTACTGATTATTCTGTTACGCTCGTATGTTTCATTGTCATATTTCTTCTGTTACATTACATTACAGGCATTTAGCAGACGCTCTTATCCTGAGCGACTTACACAACATTTTATTTTTTACATAGCATTTTACATTGTATCCATTTATACAGCTGGATATATACTGAAGCAATGCAGGTTAAGTACCTTGCTCAAGGGTACAACGACAGTGTCCTTACCCGGGAATCGAACCTGCAACCTTTCGATTACAAGCGCAGTTCCTTACCCACTGTGCCACACTCCGTCCCAAACTCCGTTCTGTGGTATTTCAATGCTTGTATTTCGTAAAGTTTTGAATGTCTTTTGATATAATTGCACTCGTTATATATGAAAATAAATTGGATGGTTGATGATAATTGTTTACCTTTCAATTGAAGCTTGAATTTATGTTTGCTTAGATTAATCTTTTACATATGTTCTATGTATAAAATACACAAAAATCTGGACAAATTCATTAAAAAAACCTGTGTAAATTGTGTTAAGATTACGTACAGGCTTTTAGACTCTCAGCCATGGCCTTGATTAAAGTCCATTATAATCAGTCCAGTGAAGTGTTTATTGTTGTTTAGATGATTGCCTGAATGCGGAGTATCAGGGTGCATATTGTCTGACCTGTTTGAACTGGATCTGAATGGATGTGGTGTAAACTAGTAAAACCCACAAGACAAGTAACTCTACAGCTGAAAGTTAGTTAGTTACTGTAGGGCGTGCAGTATTTTTCTCATTTGATAAATACCGGCAGGAACAAAAAAAAATGAATGAAATGAAGAATTATTGTTAGATAAAATAAAATAAAAAAACATTTCATATGTGTTTTCAAAAAGAGTAAAGAGAGGAGGCTGAAAGGTCCAAAATGAGCAAACGAACTGAGTCCCATGCATTAGGTATTCTTCCAGAAATGAAAGCTTTATCAGTGGAGACAGACTCTATGATCTCAATGCTGGCTGACTTCTTACCGCTGACTAAGAAACAGATTCTGGAAATGGAAACAATGTATTCATAAAGTCGATCACTCAGATGGAGGTTTTCATCAGAATGTATGAAAACAGAATCGTTATAGCTGCAGTACACTCAAACAACAGGCTTCACACAGCACATCTTATATTTATGTGGTCTCTGAAGCAGGATTCCCTACGAGAAGATAACCATTTAAATGGAGAAAAATAGACTGGAAAGAAAAAGATGTATCAAACCTTTCATACAGGTTTGTGTAAAAAAACAGACACCTCTTCCCTACACGATAACTAATGGCCACACTCGTTCTCCGTGATGGCGCTCATTCATTTACCCGCCTCATCCCTCTGTTCTCCACCCTGCTCTCTTTATATCTCCATAATGTTCTTGGCACCTGTGTTCTGTCACATGACAAAGCAACTTTCACTGAGCATATTAGCTGTCCTTTTAAAGCATTAGCAGCATGGCAGGGGGATTGCCGAATGCCATTTACCCGCTCATCCGTTTCTTCAGAAATAAGCCTCACTTGTTTCTTTATTAGTCGTCACTGTCATGTGTAAACCCCAAGACACCCACACACAAACACACACACGCACGCACACACAAACACAAACACAGACACACACACACCCACACACACACACGCACGCACGCACGCACAGACACACACACACACACACACACACACACAAACACATCAAAGGCCCAAGAGATTTATTCTGAGAGTATAGGCCAGAATGGGCAGCGGGTAGACATTAGAACAAACAGATCTGCAATGTGATATGGACAAGAGGCTGCTCTTGTGATCGATCTCAAGACATAACTGGAATAAAAATAGAGACAATTCCAAATGGTCACTGTGATTGTGGTATACAAGTATATAACATTAAATATTGAGTAAATACAGATTGAATGATTGTCTCTATTTTCAAATCATGAGTGAAAATAAAAAATCACAGCGATGATTTTGAGGTCCTTGTGTTTATAGACCACCAGCTTACCGAGTAAGTATCAGAGAGTTCTGCGCATAGATTTAAAGCCAGGTGTCACTACTCCAGGTTCTCACGGTTGTTGTCATGCTCCTTCACACTGTCACAGCACAGTAGGCATTGTGAGAACTGATGCAAATTACAGTGAGCTGCGCGCATCTTCAGAGCAGAATCGATCTCATTCGCTTTCACTGTGCTCAGCCCCATATCAAAGTGCCCAGGCGCCCGCTCGCGATATCACACGATCCACCCCCGGCTCATATTATTACCAAGTCTCTGTGGGTCTGATGGGCTGAACAGAGAATTTGCACGTGCCTTAGTGTGCAGCACGTTTTAAAACGACTCCGTTTTGCATTTAATAATTTTGTCGCTCTGTTAAGCCCTGGTGGTAATTGTCTACATAAAAGTTAGGCTCTGAGTCAAATGGATTTGGATATGTACCAGCCTGCAAGGATTGTAGCTTACTCATATTGCCGGCATCATAAACCAGGCAGATGGCATGATATATTCTCATGTTATTCATGTACCGTCATTACAATCATTCACACCATATTGCCACTGTAATACTAATAATAGAACTGCATTGGCTGTTATTTTTTATCCCGAATCTGATCAAGATCTGTCAGAGTCAATTACAGAGCTTACATTCTGTGTTGCCTTCGGTGAGAAACTTTGTAATGTCATGCATTCAAAATTCCTTTTCACCATCGCATTTATAAAAGTAAAATGCAGCACATTTCATGAGGGATCAATAGAAAAAAAAATAATGAAAAAAATATATATTTATATAATTTACACAATTAAATAGGTCTTAATTGAGTTGCCACTGATATTCTGAGATTTTGACAAGTCGAAAGGGTTTGGTAACATCGCAATTTATATAAAAATATACTTAAAAAAGAAGAAAATCAGGATTTTGAAACGCCAATGACACGTTTCCCTGTCAGAACAGTAAAATGTATAATTGAATACATATTCATGAGTGATGGATAATTATTCAATGCTCATTTGATGCTTTAAAATGAGCATATTACCCAGCACACACTTTTCTCACAAAGAATTTTTAATCAAAACAGAGGCTTCCTTCATATTTTTAGTTAGGTCCCAACATGATGACCTTTCCACATACATTTTGAGATTCCCTGTTCAAGTTTGTGAATTAAAATATAATTATAAATTATTTTAAATACGATGATTATAAATATTTTATATTTTTACATGTTCGATTAAATACGCAAATATTAATATCAACGATAAGCCATAAACATTTAGTTTTTACAATCAAATCTAAAGAAAGAAAAACAAAGCTTTACTTATGACTTGAGCTCACATGCAAGTGCATGAACAGCACTGACACGGAAGCACTGTGCTTAAAGTGGAAGTTTAGTACTCAAGACTTTCATCTGCACCCTTCTTCTATTGCTGTTTCTCGTGTAACACAAATGCTAATTATTTCTTCTTGTTTAATGTGGATATGACATTTATCACATACTGCATTTAGTATGCCAAAAAGTGAAGTTGTTGCAAAACATTGCATTAATCATCACACTGTGTTTACAAATGTAGTGTTTCCATAATGTGTGCCAGTACTGTACATGCATCCATTTATTATGGATGCAACAGGTATATTATTATAAGTGTACTATGGCAGTGGTGCTTTATATGCATATATTATTTCTCAAGCATAGTATTTTAGCCGTTTGGAAACACAGCTTTTGGAGTATGTGAGTCTGTATAGGGCCACTTTAAATTTGAAGGTGTTAATTCATAAGGGGTCCTTTGTTTCTGTGATGGCTCTGATTTTACATTTGATTGGCACCCCATCGCACAGCGTGTAGCCACAAAAAGACACGTCAAGAGGACTCTCATTTCAGGACCCTGTCATTTCTCACCACTCCGTTTTCTCTAGCTCATCAGATTTAGTCATTTTTTTAAATTAACATTTTTTTCCCCTTTCCAATTCTACCCCATTCTGCCTGTCCACCTGTGCCTGTGAACTTGCTTTGAATATAAAATACTTTGAAATTCACAGAGAGAAATTGTTGTGGCAGATTCTTAAATCACAAAAAAATGGATTTGAAATCAATTCAGTTTCCTCCCCAAAGTATGGATTTAGAGTTTTAAATAGAAGGCACCGCATATGTCCAAAGAACAATCATCACATTGAACAATGACACTGAAAAATTATGTTGTCATTTATGATATATTGATGCTAAAAATCTGATAAAATTCCATCTCATGTGAATGTCGGCAGACAAAAAGCACAGAGTAAATATCAACAAGGAATCACTCCAAGTTATTTGTATCAGCTGTCCCTCTTTCAATAATTTCAGACTTGCAACTGCATTCTTTCTGCAAAGTGTGCAGTGATTTCTTTTTTAAAAAGGCAAAACATGGATAAACATTTTTCTACAGAAAGCATGCTGGCTTGGAATGTAAATTTAGTTCCACCTGCAACTCTAACTCTGAGCCTAGGCATCAGAACAACAAATATATATTTTCCTTGTAATTGCATGAATCTAAGTTGATGGCTATCACATACTGTGATTGCTTTCCTCAAATCCCAAGATCTCTTCTGGACAGTATACAAAGTGTTTATTTGATTTACTTGTCCCTTTTTGGCATGTCTATTTCCCTCCTCATCAATAAGTTGGTAAAATGGCAAAGGTTTTTGGAGAAAGCACAACTTTTGTCTCCTGTGTGGATGCTTAAAGGGTATCACTCTCTGAATGAAGTGGTCTGAACATGCTTCTCTATGTTTTAATATAGCCTAAAGATGTTTGTTTTCAAAGGAAATTTTCATAGTTGGATTTTCAGAGAATGGTTCAGTCTTTGGAGGGGTTTAAATCTCCCAGGTTAAAAGATGCTGGCAGCACTGTAATGACTATTTCAGTAGAATCTGGCAGACCTCAAGTCATACCAGAAGGGTGTTTACGAGTGTGTGTGTGTGTGTGTGCGTGCATGCATGCGTGTGTCTAGAAAGAGAGATAGCAGAAAGAGAAAGAGGGAGAGTCAACATGGCTATTCTCATGACTCAAGACCGTAAAATTTCGTTCCCAGCTTAAGTTTGTATAACACAAACCCAGAGTGGAGCCGTGCTATTATTCAGAGAGGTTTGACTAATGAACAGAATATTAATAATACCGCTCTAACAATACTTCAGAACATGCTATTTGTGGACCTCCCTGGAGGACCTTGTTGTTTGTGTGCAGCTCTCTCTCTCCCGTTGTAGGTAATGAACTGTTGAGAAGGGAAGATCGTCCTGAGCTCCGATGTCTTCTCTTTTGAGTCATCAGTACTTCACGTTACATTATTTAACTAGGACAACTCACAAATCTTTTATTTATTTTTTATGCTGTATTGCATATACATTCCATTATTTATTTGCTCTGCAGATTCCCACATCTGACCAGCATACCCAGGTTGCATGTTCATGTAATGGCAGCTTTAGTTTAAGATGTTCCACTGGGGAGAATTCCAGTACATCATAATGTCAGGTTCTCTCAGTTGTCAGTAGGCACAACAATGATGCAATAAAAGCACACGGCTTACTCCTGTTCTCTTTGCTGTACTCTTCCCTTCTGTCACCAGCTCTGGTCCCACCCTCTAGTGGGCGACATTTGACAGCCCCTCTGCCACTTGACAGATATTCAGTGCTCTGCTTAAGGTCTGCTTCAGGGTTTCAATCCCAATAAAATCCTTATATATCATGTTACATTTTCATTTGGCATATTACATTACCACACACGTCGTTATACCACATGGCCTCTTCAATAATTCCTTAGAATTCCGGAATTTCATTTTATTTTATTTCCTTTAGTCCCATTTGTAAAATGGAATTTTGAATGGTGAATCACTGCAACATCTTTCACCATCCCAGAAGAGCACCAACAAGAACCTACTCTCCTCCAAAGTGCATGTTGCCAGGACCAGCTTATTTAAACTCTGCAGTTCACCAATCCAGCTCTGCTTTTATTGCTGTTATTGCTCGGACAGGCCGACTGCTGGTGCATGAGCTCCCAGAAGAGTCCCTCTTGTGCAATGAAACCTGAACAACACCACTGATACCTTGCCTCCCTAGATGATGCCATAGCCAATTATACAGAAACCTGCAGGTCTGCCAGCCACAGATGGCACCAACACAATCTGCCTGTGATAAAAAGGCACAGTAAACTTCACCACATCGATAACCAATGTTTCAGCAAGGTGTGTCACCCAGACGTTTAAATGACTGATAGAAAATACAACAACAAAAAATCAGTAAATCAATATACAGGAAGCGTGTTTTCTATCACTGTAGAAAAGGGCACTCAGTGACCACTTTTTGGGTACAACTATAGAGTACCTGGTAGGACCCCCTTTTGCCTCCAGAACAGCCTGAATTCTTTGTGGCATGGATTCAACCAGGGGGTTGAAACATTCCTTAGGGATGTTGGCCCATGCTGATTCAATAGTCACAGTTCCAGCAGATTATTCGACCACACACACTTGTTGAAAACATTACATTCCACCTCATGCCAAAGGTGCTCTATTGGATTGAGACTGCGCCAGCCATAACAGCAGGTGTGTACCTAATAAACGGGCCACTGAGTGTATGTTTTACTCTGGTGCCTCATTGAATAGATACTATATCTACTTGTTTGTGCAGCTTGATAATTGTTATTCAGGTCAAGCGGACTGCTCAAAGGTATGGTGAAGACGAACGCACAGCCCTGTGGTTATGAGCCGAGAGGCAGCGCCATGCTCGGTTCTAGTTTCCCAGAAGGCCTTGGGAGACATACCCCTCTGATACTCCGTACAGAGTCTCAGGTCGACCCTGAGACTCATACAGAGATGCAGGGAGCGGAATCCTTTACCCCATTTACACACCTGAAGCACCTAGCAATCTTTCACCTCTTAAAAGCCTGACTGAGCTTCGCATTGGACAGGGAAAAACTGATAGGGTGAGCCATGTCATGCATTTTTATTCCTGATACCATCACGTTATTTTTATTTTTTTCCCCATCTCTCTTTTTGATGCACGCCAAACTGTGCGTGGTACATAATCCATCTTTAACAAAATCATATGTCAGGGATAACTGCCATTGGATTTGGATGAATAGAAACCTGCATTAGTTGGTTTTCATTTTAAAAAAAGGTGAAATGAAGTCACTAATCTGCATATTAAAGGCATACTATGCAGGAAATATTGTGAAATAACTATGCTAAGGCAAACCTTGTACTTGTATTTGTTTTTCTAAAATGTGTTTGGGACATTTCTGGGTGTGGCGATTTTTTTTGTGTGGGTGGGCGTGGCTACAGGGTAGGGGTGTGCAGAGACGTCATTGTCTGTATCTGTATCTGTATCTGTATCCGGATAGAAGATCGGACGTGGGCGTGGTTTATACCGGAAGTCACATTAAATCAGGCAAATGTTGTATTTTCTAACCTAATATTCATTGGCAATGCAATTGTTGTGCCTTCAAAGCATCAAATTGATTTAAAATTGGCATATAATTAATTATTAAATATATTTCCACATCCTCATACTATACTTCTCATTTCTCTCTCTCTTTTTATTTTGATTTTTAACTAAACTAAGTTTTATGAACTGTCTGGGCCCCCCTTAACTGGGGGACATGCTGTCACAAGCTCATTTTATGCTTTGTGTACTTGACGATGGTGTTATGTTATCATCTAAATGAACTATTTATAACAATTATTTACCTTTAGTTTGTTCATTTAATGAAACTACAGAAGTTATAAAAGCAAAATATCAAAAAATATCAAAATTAGCATATGGAACCAAAATCATCATTTTTGACGGTGCTACCTCCCCTTAAACTGCTTTAGAATGCTGGATTTTGTAGCGCATTGATTTTAGAACTGTTAAAAGTCTGAGGTGTCCCTTTATTGAGAAATAATTTGTTGTGAGGTGAAAAAGTAAAATAAAATAAAAAATAAAATTAAAAAAACTGGACTGGAAGAAGAAAAAAAAACTGGACTGGAAGAAAAAAAAACTGGACTGGAAGAAAAAAAAACTGGACTGGAAGAAAAAAAAACTGGACTGGAAGAAAAAAAACCTGGACTGGATGAAAAAAAATACTGAGTCCCCTAAGGGTCATGGTGTGGATTTTATTTTATTTTTTTTGAGCTACTTTTGCATTCTCTGGAAATGCTTTTGCATTACCTCGCAATGTTTGACATTACACGCAGGCTACCTTTCCGTGCAACTCTGGTAATTCATACATTTTGGACGGTGTAGTGGCATGCACCCTTTTGTAATGTCTAATGTTGATAAAAATGGAATGTCATCGCTTGCAGTGATTTGTTAACGTCGTTTTGTTAAGGGTGTTATGCAAGGAATAAACACTGTCCCGTTATTGTAAATTATACAAAGATGCCATTGTAACGTTAAACCACCACACATTATTTTCCAATAACGGGACAGCCCGGAGGGGTTTGTTCCACTTATACAACGGGTTACCAACAATGATATGGTTACTTTAATATTTATTGATTTTTATCGACTAAATCAGCTGAAAGTTAAATATTTTTCCGCGGCCATATTATTTTACCGTTGTCAAGCAAAACTCTGGTTGGTAGTTCTATTTGGACCGTTGTTATGCAAAAACTCTGGTTGGTAGTTCTATTTGCACCGTTGTTAAGCAAAAACCTCTGGTCATTAATTCTATGAAAACAACGATTCCATCAAGAAAAAAAATAGTTCCTTCTCGTGTTATACCATACAATTAGTTTATACCATGTAGGCTATACCATACATTTTTTGTCATTACATTATTTAATAAAACTGCATGCAACCATAAGTCAATCAAATTCACCTCCCTAGCAATGTCTTGCTTTTTAAATGGTATGATCGCGCAGTGCAGACATAACGTCTTTGTAATACCCTCTGAAACGGGTTTTAAATGCCAGCTAGCTTTATGATAGGTTCGCCGTCACGACGCAGCTGCCATGTGCCGAAGCTACCAAAGTTTCTAATTAATGGCTTTGTAAACATTCTCTTCGTAAGTTGTAGTACTTCCATTGAATTATTGAAAATGGTGCTAAATGAATACTTTCTAAACTTTTAATGTATTATTTCTAACTCTATACCTCAGAAATATAGCAATTTTTAGTACTTTTTAGTATTATTAGATTAAATTAACATTTTATTTGGCAGATGCTTTTATCCAAAGCGATGCACAATAACTGCATAAAGAAGGTTGTTGGAAGAACTACAGAACATAGGCCAGATAAAGTAGCTACAATTTGCACAAGGTACCAGTTATCCATAGCCATGAACATATACATATTATGTTGCAACTGAGAAAATAAAAAAGCTAATATTTGGATAGGCTACGGATAACTTCATTAAAAAGTTAGTCACAATACAAGTGTATTAGCTAGCTATGATAGACCTATGGCCAGCTAATGTTACTTATTCCA
Source organism: Anguilla rostrata (assembly GCF_018555375.3). Classification (NCBI taxonomy): domain Eukaryota; kingdom Metazoa; phylum Chordata; class Actinopteri; order Anguilliformes; family Anguillidae; genus Anguilla; species Anguilla rostrata. Next base: position 29,744,192 of record NC_057940.1, on the reverse strand, counting down.
CGCAGGTTTCCATGTTTAAATCACAATTCTAATGTCCAGAATAGCTAAATACCGAAAGAGGAAAAACACAAAATGGCTGCAACAGCTCTACAGAGTAGCTAGCGTATTTTCCGAAGGGGTGCACTCTGTATAGATCATTAGAACACTGCCTAATTACTGTTACCATCTATATGGAATCATTCATGTTGCTAACCCTAACCCTAATTTTCAATATCTCTGTTTCAATTTCTCAATTTTCACCACCTCACCTCTTCATGGTGTGGGTGGGGTTGAGGAGACTTATTTTATTGCAAACAGAATCTAGAAGGGCCGTAAAATCATACATGTTACCTTAAGGTGAATATCAGAAATTCACAATCCCATCCAATGTAGCTATAAATCTGGCATAAATTGTTTACTGCCGGGGATCTTTGTGAAAAGAATTCCGTAAAATGAAACCCCTGTGAATCTATGCAGTTTATTTACTTATTCCGATGTCTGGAGTGATAAGTTGCCACTTTACTGCTTTCCTTATTTATTTACCAGGAGAAAAAGCTGTCCACGGGAACAGGGAACTACAGAGTAATTACCTGAGAGGAGGCTTCAGCCAATGAACAGCCGTCTGCTGACAGCTTAAGAAAAAAAGGGAATACAATGAAGGACAAAGGGGTTCTAATTGATGGACAGCACTGCTTGTAACTGTGGAAAACAAATAAGAGGAGAAATTAGAGAACAGCATACTGTTTTATTCAGAGAAGGAGATGGAAAAGCCATTAAAAAGAAAGGATGGACAGCATTCTAGCGATTATGTCCCTGACACATATAGGGTCTGTAAAACCAAAATCTGTGCTGCAATGACTGATGAGGGTAAATATATTCTCTGTCATAATGACCTGATTACAAAACACATCATTGCCATGACTGTGAGGTTTGTCCTTGTACATGTGTGTACATATGTACTGTATCTGTGGGTTTCTGTAATGGGTGCAAGTGACAGGGAAGGCTTTGTTTTATTATTTTTTTTGTAATTTAACAGTGTCTTCTGTAGTCTTATTGAATAAACTGCAGCTGTAGTTACCGACACTACATAGAAATTGTAACCAGCGTTTCATATAAGCACATGGGTTGATTTTCCACCATGAGGTGAGGTCATTTTGTTCCAGAGGTTCCAAAGATACTATAGGTGGAGGCACAGTTTGGCTCGCCCACTGGGATGTTTACCTATTCTATATCCGTGGATAGTGCTCCATCTCTTGGACAGCCGTCCAAGGTCCCTGTGAGTAAAGGGCCCCAAAGGGGCAGGAGTGCACACACATGTTCCTTCTATCAGAGGACACGGCGGTGTCACCACGGTTCAGGGACCTTCACCCCCAGTGATGGGCAGGCTGCCCACTCCATTACCCATTTAATTAGACAGGCAATGAGCCCATTCTCAACCCAGTGGGGGTAACAGGGTCCCCACTCATTCATTACAGTTCCCCCATGCTAGGCCACTCTCCAGCCAACCAGGGCCTTTCAACAACATTGCTAAACACTAGTCACTCAAGTGGAATTGACCTTTGACACCCAACAACTGTACCGTCAACTGAATCCAGGCTCTTGCTGGAATTCAGTGACTATAATGACTCATTACAGTGGGCTCATGGGTAAAGACCATGCAGGATTCAAAGAGATGCACACAGAGCCAGCTGCTACCTCATTGTTTTCCTTTGGAGAGAAAAAAAAAATAAAAAATATGCCAGCTAATTATTTTGACTTGAAATGAGCTTATCGAATTGATCCATGGAAGAAAATCCATTCTGTTTACTCTGCAGGCTCAAAAGAGAGAGAGAGAGAGAGAGAGAGAGAGAGATAGATAGAGATATGCAGCAGTCAGCAACAACTGATGGAGACCCACGGTGTCTGTATGTATCAGCAGCCTCTTGTCAATAAAGCTTTTTCAGTCTAATAAATCAACCGCTCCTAATGACTGTGGGCATATGCTGCTGAGTTTGTGTGTGTTAGTTTTGTATGTGTTTGCATGTGTATTTGGGGAGGGGTGTCTGTGGGCGAGGATACAGGAAGCCACGCCGAAAAATTCAACAACTTTAACTCAAAGAGTCAAGATTTAGAAGTGGGCCCTCCGCCACCAATGCGTTGCATTCCGCCCATTACACATGACTCAGCATGTGGCACAGTCAGTCAATGGCAATGCTGTAGGTTATTAAATAAATATGCACCTTATTTTCTCGAAAATTGATGGCCGTGGGGGTCTAATGATCTGACTCAACAATCTCTGCTTAACACTGTGGGCCCAGTTTTTCTCGTGGTTCGGGCTGGAAGCGTGGGGGTAAAGGCTTTTTGCAGTTCTCAGCACATAAAAAAGCATGGAATTGCAGGAAAATGCCACTAGCATCACGGCCAACTTTCTGTTTTATTACATGATGCTTAATTAAGGGAACAAAATAGGGTAACAGATTACATTAAGGTCACATTAATTAATCATTAATAAAACATTATTTCCAATTATTGATGCTATTAGCATCAACAAATTGCTTTTCTGTGTCCTAAAACAGTACTCTACTTACCCCATGTGAACTGCTCTTGAAAGCTCACTGAGCATTATTTACTGCTGTTAAGCAGCAGTACTTGTTTTTCATTGTCTGTCTTAAAACCTTTTATAAGCAGCATGTGATGTCTACTTTATGACAGGCACTGCAATAAAAGTTAATAATGTATTAATAATGAATTAATCTATGATTAATTATTTTGGAAGAGCAGGCAGAATATTGGCACATCTTGCACATGTGCCTGGTCACAAAAAGTGATTCAAGCTATACTTAAATTAATTAAAAACAATAAATAAATAAATAAATATACTGGTTCCATGCATCCATTTTTTAAAGACATTAACAACCTTCTGCCCTGCATGTCTTGCTACGTGTTAACTCACATGTGTAGTGGATAATTTAAATGACATTGGTGGAAACATCCATAGAATATGCCATGTATTTTCAAGGATAGCGATGTAACTTACACTTATGCACAGTCCATACTTGTAGATGCCTTGTGAGATTTTTATTTATTTACTTATTTTGTTTTTAAGTACAAGCTTTGTAGACTGTAAACATTTAGCAGGCCAGATTTTGAGGATCTGTTAAAACATTTTTTTAAACTTGATATCTCTTTATCTCTGACACTAGAGAAATACTGAGTGATGCACAGGACTTTCACATGTTTTTTTTCCTGTTCTCATGCATTATTTCAGTTGAAGAGAATTACACTGAAACATATAAAACAATGTTGGTAAATGATGTTTGATTGACAGCACCCACCAGAACTGCAAATGCAGATCCTACAAAACTGATCCTTCAATTTTTCAAATTAAATTTGTCCTTTTTCAAAAAAATCATCCCACTGCTCGGTATTCCTATCCATAGGTTTGCAGCATAGGCCAGTAAATACTTTTAGAATAACATGGAAGCCAGACGTTTGTTCGACTTACTTGCAAGAAAATTAAATAACCGTCAGCATAGCAACAACACGAACAAATGGGCATCAAAAACTGTGTAATATATGTATGTTGCACTGACAGTTATGGTGATTCTTTCTGTTTCTTCAGCATACTGATATAGCTTTCTTTCAGTATTTGTGCTAACACTGCTTATTTGACCAACTGTCAAGACCTGTTTGTCTGAAAAGGTGAATGGATGCATACATGTTTAAACATGGTAAAGTATTTTATGCTGTGAATTCTCATGTTTGATCACCCATCCAGGAGAACAGTTTGGAAATGGTTCTGTGAGACACTTTATAAACACAGGTGAGCCAGAAAACCTGGGTAGTAAGTCAATTTTCCTAATATTGGAGCAGACAAAGCCAATGACGGCAACGAGTCACTCAGAAAAAGTTTATTAAAGTTGGGTCATGTTGGAGGGTAGTTTACCAAGCACGTTTTGCATCTGCTTGACAGAATACAAACCCCTGCACTTTGCTTTATGTTTTATTCATTCATTCATCATCAATCATTTCTGCCAGACAGCAGTGAAAAAGCATTTAAATGCAGACAAGGAAGGTTGGATTTTATATCCATCATTTATATACTTTTAGGAAAGAAAATAACTATACATATACTATTATTATTATTATTATTATTATTATTATTATTATCAGTAGTAGCAGTAGTAGTACTAAAAGCAGCAGTAGTAGTAGTAACAGTGGTAGTATTTACTGTATATTGATAGCAATAATACATGCCAGGTATTCTAAACACAGGGGAAAGCTGATAAGCAACTGAAGTACAACCTGTCGTATATTAATAGTGACACAGAGGCATCTTACTGAACCCATTTCATACAGAAGTACCTAATAACTCCCACACAGCTCCATTATAAATTAAAGTCAGTAGTTTATAGTTTAACAAAAGAAACACATGCAGTATTGGCCATAAAGTACCCAAGGTGAACACAAATTTGGCTGAAATGGGCAATGTTTCACAAACACCCTACAGAAATCTTTCACAGAGAAGTATCCTAAAAGTGTAATGCATCATTCCAAACATGCTGGAAGGGCAAAGTAGGCAAGAGAATGGTTCTGAGGATCCATGTACTTACTCCCACTAACCACATGGTCTCAGGACCTGTTCCAATAAAATAAAAACTTCATTTTTTAAAATCAAATTGTAAGGCAGCAAAAGCAAAATGACAATAGCATATGGTCACAAATGCACCACACAAACTTGGGTGCTGTTAGACACTAAGAAGAAAGAATATTATGGCAGATTACCTGACCATGGTGAGTGATAGAAAATTGAGAGACATCTGACAAGGAAGAGACTCACTGAGCACCATTTGGCCATTAAGACTGGCCTGCACACCACTCACACTGTCAGTTTACAGAGGCTGGGACAGAGCTGTACTTTCTAACAGTGAAAATGACAACTGCATAAAGGAAGATGGTAAAATCTCCCCTTTCCATTGCCTAACCATGTACAACAGAAACTACAGAAAGCCATCTAATGTTTGACACCATTAAATAAGGTGTAACAAAGATTATTAAGACATTAGTAAAATGTGAACTAAGCCTACTTCACAGCAAACAACTTCACAGTACTGCAAAGTGAACCAGCAAATTGTTGAGCCCGTGGCATGATGCTTAAATACATATGAAGCCATTTGTTAGGCATGAACCATGTATACTTTAATACGGGCCCTGCAAAGTGAATCAACTAATGCTTGACATCATGATGTAACACTAAAGCAAACATTATTTAGCCATTTTTAAGTTGTGTAGCGCATTGCTTATTTTGCATCAAGGGCTGCAAACTCAGTTAACTCATGTTTAAGACCAGGATAACACTCATCACACATCACTAAGCCATTGGTAAGGTATGAATCGTTTTTACAAAGTGTGCACACATTCGGCTCATTTAATTTTCTGACATAAAAAAACCTGGATGTCAACAGATGGGGCCCAGATTCCACAACCTGTTTTACAGAGTAGGATGGCAGCTGGATGTTGAACTCAGGTTTTAATACATTAAGAATCAGTTAAAATGATGAAGTACTACAGATGCTTTGTGAATACACTGATAAATAATTTGTCCATGTTAAACAAGGCCTAAACAAAGATCATACAAAACATGTGCTGTAGTTTAGGTAAAATGAACAATTTGTTTATAATAGATGCATAACTTATTTGTTCATGCTAACTAAGGAATTATTTCATGTTAATTAATGCAAATATTATTGTAGAGTTACAGGATGAACATAGTGCCCCAAATCGCAAAATATCTCCCAAATGTATGAATTCGACAGCTATTTTAAAAATTCCCATTTGATTGGGGAGCAGAGGATTACCATCAACTATTTTGACAGTGAGGCCCCCTGTCTTAACCACAGTAACAACGCCCATCCAGGCACCATCTATAACGATAGGGAAGAGAAAAGGGCTGACAATGTATGATTCCCCTTGAAATTTAGATTTTTTTATTTTTTTATTGCCTGCATTATGCTGCCTCCCCCCAGTGTTCACAGCACAGGGACATGGCCAAACCTCTCACTCTGGTTTCGTTACACAGATAAAGGCATCGCTGCTGATTTCATGTTAAGGATCATCTGTAATTGACTTGCTGTGGAAAAACACGGTCAGAGTTTCGGTAGGCCACAAATCCTGCATTGCTGCTCTGGTCTGGTGTCACATGATTATTGTTTTTCTCAAGGTTGTATTTTAATTAAGACGGAATCTCCCTTCTCTGTACCAGGGGTCAAAAACTCAAAGGGCACAGGGAGAAATATGAAATCTTACTTTAAAGATACATTCCGTAAGCCTACTAACTTTATTTTCTGAAAGGATCAACTGAATCTCATTGTAAAGGGCATGCAAATAACATTAAAAATTCACTTCAGTGCTCTGAAGACACAATGTTTGGAAGTGTCATAAAATAAACCAACAAATAAATATATTTAACTAGCAAGTGCTGCCTTCTCGTTGTAGCATACATAAAGCAATTTACAGAAAAATAATATTCTTTCATGTGTCTTTCATACTGTTCACAATATTGGTTCAAGTTCTGAAAACAGACAAGACCCAGCCCAGGATGCATCATGTGCCATACAAATGCTCATCAGCCATTTTTGTTTAGCTGATGTGTGTGCACACGTGTGTGTGTGTGTGTGTGTGTGTGTGTGTGTGCATGTGTGTACACATGTGCTTTCATGCCTGTGTGTCACAGTGGACAGCTGCAGACAGTTTTTAGTGTGATTCACAGCAGGTCTGCTCTCCCTTTAATTAAAGCATAATTAGGGGAGCATTGTAACATCTCTCTTAAAACTGAGTGTGTCTTCTGATGAGAGAAAATTGAGTCGGGTTTGGGAAAGGGCTGGAACAACCCAAATGCATGCACATAATCATTCACATATATGCGCACGTACACGCTCGCAGACACACACAAGCGCACACACACACCATCGCTCTGTTTCCCTCATTAGCATCATCTCAGGAGGTTTCTCTCCTCAGTGGGGTTGGAGAGAAAATGAAAGAGAGACAGGGAATCAGATTGAGCTCATCTCTGTTTCCTGCTTGTTTCAGTGAATTAGATGCTCCCTGGCCTTCCACGCACTGTGACTAATTATCTCCTGAAACATTGTATTAGTTGCTTGATTACCAGCCTATTCTATACCTAATTATAAGCTCTGCCCTTTCTGACCTCTGCCAGTGTGATGCATTGTTCTGGCATGTGATCTCTCCCTCTCCCTCTCTCTCTCTCTCAGCTCTGCCCCTAAGACATCCATGCACCCATTTCTACCTTTCCAGCCCACGTTTAATAATGTAGTGCTGTGTGTTATGTTATGTTATGTTTTGGCAAGCTGAACCACATATGTTTATGTCTAGGTGTACAAATTATTAGTATGTAAAAGGCAAACTACACAATTCACCTTGGAGAAAAGTCATTTTGTGTGCCAAGCAAATGTGCAATAAAAACATTAATAAAACAAGTTTAAATACGTCTGCAAGGTTTTGGGTAGCCCAGAGTATGCTTATTTATTAACTTTGTGCCACCAGGTAGGTCAGTTGAGAGCAAGTTCTCATTATTACCTGAGAGTACATTGCCCACCTTAGGTGATCTCTGGCGCTGCATATAGTGTCAGTGTGACTCTAGTCTTAATATAGGGACATTTGCAACAGTACAGGGGAAGGAGACAGAATCACAGTAACTTCCAGTAAAAGCAGCCAAAATACAGGTCAGAGATAATCAAGGCCCAAGGAACATCATGAGGTATCATTGTTGATGACATATGTATCCAAAAACAAAACTGATGGAGCGTTGTTTTTTTACATGATATAGTCAAGTTCTTCCACACTGATCTCTACAAAACCATTTCTATATGGACCTCTCTGTGTGCCCAGGGGCATTGTCATGCTGAAACAGGAAAGGGCCTTCCCCAAACTTTTGGGAAAGCACAGAATCATCTAGAATGTGATTGTATGTTGTAGCATTAAGATTAGCCTTCACTAGAACTAAGGGGCCTAGCCCAAACCATGAAAAACAACCCCATCAGGGTGTCCTGATACTTTTGGTCATATAGTGTATGTGCCAATTTTATGCCCACCTTGTGCAAGTGTTGTACATGCACACATAGTTGATGCTAAAGGCATAACAGGGACAGGATCCATCTTGATACTTTCCCGCGGTGTCATCAGGTAATTTGCTTCCACAGATTACCTGAATGTTAATGGACTGGACCCCATTTCAATTCATGGAAGCGAGTGGTTGGGTAGAAGGAAGATGCAACTGCACGTTTGCAAATGATGGCATGCAAAACCCTGGGAAATTTATATTTGCTCCAGGTGATGAAGGAAAAACAATGTACTCACTGGCATGTTGGACTAGACTTGAACAAACTGCATGAATGACTAAACTGACATTGCTCTGGCTCACACCAGCCACCAAACCGATGAATGAACCAGGGAATGACCCAGGGACCAGACAGGCAATTCTGAGCCTTTACTTTGAGTACAACTGGGAATGTGCGGAAAAGTGTGTGCCTACATGACCTGCTCAAAAAAGAGCATGAGAAATCGATCAAATCTCGCAGTTCTCTGCACACACGTTGCAACTTTCATGAAGAGCCTCTGGTCTGAGCAGGCGGGTGGCGAGGGCGCAAATCGCAGACCATACAGATCGGAGAATTGCAATGAGCTGCACCGGAATTGCAGCCCGCTGCTCGAACTTGAATGACACACCCCCAGCAGCGACTCACATTTCAGCGCACGGTGAGTCAGGAAGTTCCCCAAACGGCTCATGCGTGTCAAAATACCACTTTGTCAGTGCGATGGCTCACAACACGCTATGCGCCAGTCGGAAAATAGAGCCCATAGTGTTTGGACTGAAAATGGCTGATACAAACATACAGCATTTTCCCCTGGATATGTCCTTATAAATTGACTATTTTCCTGTTACATATTGCAGTTTTCCCCAGCATCTTTACAAGTCATGTCTACAGATTCCTTTGTGAGTGGTGCCATTAGGAAGCAATATTCATGGTCATTAAACATTTACCTGTCTACCTATAGATTTGTTATATATAAATGTTTTAGGGGAATATGCTGCACACATTATTTATTTGCAGTCCACTTTCTTAAGAATACTTTCCTAGACTTCTACTTTTGGCAGCCTCAAACTTGGAGGTCTTGGGTTCAGCCATGTTGAAATTCATAGCGTCTTGGGAGTTGGAGGAAGCAATGGTGAGAGATTTTTTTTCCAGAAGGTCGAGTTTTATAAAGCCTGTTTTTAGCCACATCTCTCTCCCTCTCTCTTTTGCTCACTCTCTCTCTCTCATTGCAAATGCATTTTCTTTAATTAAACAGAAGGGGAGTCTGCCAAGTCTACAATTTGAATTTGCAAGCCTCTGGCCTTTGGAAGAGGTCTGCATGTCCATCAGTCCTCCTTCATTCACACACCCACACCCACACACACACACTAACCACCCCTCATTTCAGACACCATCCGGAGTCCCACTCAAGAAATCGATTATGATGATGCTCTGTCAGCCTGTCTAGCGTATTGAAGGGAAATAATGACATCTCAGTAATGATTGCCTATGCTTTTGGTTGAATAATTCAATATTGAGTATCCACAAGGTTGACTGCACCTGTACGGGTGACAATCAATGTCTTGGAGAGTGACATCACTGACAAGAATGCAATCTGTTAATACCATCATGGAATATTAGCATATTCCAAGGGATCTGGATCTAATGCTAATCTGCCATGCAATTTTGACAGATTTTCCAGGGGTATATGTTCACCAAAGAGAGATATATTACAAAATGTCAAGACAAGTTAGGGGAAATGTACATTTTACTGATTCTTAAAATTATACTTTAGATGATCTACTGAAAGTACTACAGGCTTTCTGTTGAAAATATATTTATACTTTGTACAAACAGATGCCAGGACATGCCAATACACCATTAAATAAAGCTACACGAATAAGGATCGTCTGGTGTATTTGAGATAAGCTTAGAACAGTGTGGTGTGAAAACAAATCTAAGGTCATATTTGTATAATGGCAGCTTATTGTAACAGAAATGTATTAAATCTTTAAATGGAACAAGTTTATGCAACTGATACTCACTTTTGGGTTCAAAATGGAAAATCCCCACTTGCTCTGTGATTCTGATTATTATCCCTCCTCATGGTTCCCTAATTTAGAATCATAATGTTGTGTTTCTTTTCATGTGTGTGTTCTGGGTAGAAAAGTGGCAACAGAAAGTTTCTCCCTGGGATTTAATAATGTTATAAAACTTTCCCATATTTTGCGATGTGATCTAAGAAAGTGTCTACAAAGCATCTGCTCTCCACAAGAAGAGGAGGCCTATCCGAAAAGGCTCTGCCACACTTTCTCATGATGCCACTTCCACAACCCTGCTGTGCATCTGCTTTGCCCAACCAGTGGTTTAAAGATTAAAAATAGCCCAGGCTGACATTCCTCAACCATGAATTTTTGGGAAGTGGTAATCCTGATAGATTCCCTTAAAATAAATGCAAGTAGAGCCCTCCACATATCAATGTGACTTAATAACATGTCCCGTTTGTTGACTGTAGATAAGAGATAGCCACACATTTAAAAATTAACTGATTCTGATCAATGGCAAACAGACATCAAAGAGAAAAAATCAGAGACAAAGGGTCTTCATTTATTCCCCATGTCACTACTGCCTGTCATCTTATCTCTAAGCAGGATTGTACTGTAATAGGCCTGTACAGAGCCTGCTAGCTTCTAAAGCTCTGCTCGGTAACACTGGGATGAATTATAAGTCCAGCTCACCAAGTGTCTTTCCTCATTAGGTTCAAATGCCAGTATATATAAGATCAAATCTGTTGATTTCTTTCAAAGTTTGGAAAGGACGAGAGCTACAGTACAGGACAAGAAGACAAAGGGATGTGAGGGAAAGAGAGTGGTGGGGAGCGAGGGAAGGAGGAGAAGGGGACTGCAGTCTGATTTGATTTCTTGCTCAGATATAATGGCCGTTCGTTTTCTATTAATCTTCCTCTCACAGAGCGGCAAAGGCAGATCGGGTATTAGAATCTTGCCACCGGGCACTGCACAAGCCATTAAAACATCATTACCATCATCTTCGATTATGCTGTAGATGTGCTGAAGGAATTACCTTCATAATGAGACCAACCTGAGACTCACTAGAGGATAGCTCGCCACCCAAATCCTCCATGCGTAACCCTCATCCCTCTCCCGCCCTCTGTTATGTAGGGGCCAAGGCATGAACACAAAGTGGGGTCACAGCCTCAAGATCCCTCTCACTAACCTTGGTGACTGAAAGTGTTCTTTTTGTGATGATATAATCATGCACGCTGTAGCTTCTTGCTCTCCTAAATCAAGAGCTGGAATTAATGGAGTTTTGTAGTTAGTATTGTAAGATACTGAATATCAATTAAAGGAATAGTCCAATTTTTGGCTATCTTACCTATGGTCAGATGATAACATTGATACCAATTTCATGCCCGTTTCTTCAGTATAAAAATATGAGACAATATCTACAGGCTGCATGCTAACTGCACTACCTCTATAAATGGCTGTCAATGAAAGCAATATTTGTGAAGTGACAGAAATACAAGCCTGAGTTGGGGGTTGCCAGGTATGCGTGTCACTGACTGTAAACGTTCCACTGCCACTTCCAAGGCAGTTAATAGTACTGCATACCTGGCAACCCCAAATTCACACTTCAGGCAGCACAGCACAGCTGTGCATGTGTAAATAATTCAGCTTTTGGAGATGCTGAAAAGGGTTTTTCCATCACTTCACTTAGCAAATTTAGAGTTGCTAGTGTTACACCCCTGCTGCGGGCACTCTACTGGCTACCCGGTCGCTGCCAGGATCAGGTTCAAAGTCCTGATCCTAGCCTACACTGCTGCCAACAGGACAGCTCCCACCTACCTACAGTACATGATCCAACCCTACACGCCAGCTTGACCACTGTGCTCTGTTTTTGGTTTTTTAATAACTCGCACTCCCTGTCGTCTGAGTGAATGGCTCTTGCTCATCCCAACCACGGAGCTTCTCCACCCCAGCTCCCCAGTGGAGGAATAAACTCCCCATTCCTCAACAAACCACTCGGTCATTGCCCATCTTCCACTGTGGTCTGAAAACGCATCTCTTCAAACTGTACCTGGACTATCACTACTCTGCAGGGCACCCCCTATCTAGGATCGCTCTTATCACTTGAATCCATCTACTTTGTTCCTGTAGCACTTTCATGTTACACTTGTATCTTCATCCAGCACTTATATTTCACTTGTATTATAGTCTTCTTGTTGCTAGTCGTCATGCCTCCTGGTTTGATTTACCATAACTTTCTGACCAAACCAAAAAGCAAAATTTCCAAAAAGTTGGTCTTTTCCTTTAAATGTGTGTTTTTTAAGTCTACATTCTGGCCAAATTATTACAGTTTACAGCTGCTGTAGTGGATGTTGTGAGTGGGCAGAGGGGAAACTTACAGTAGCATCTGCTATGTGACCTTCCAACCATATAATGGAGAAATATGTATAAATATATATGTATATACTGTATATAAAACCTTAAGTAGAGAGGAATTCAGTTAATATATGTGCATTTACTGAATAACAAACCAAAGTATATACACAATTTAAAATCTGTGCCTAAAATAACAATAAGATGAGTTAAACATTAAAATAATCTTGGACACAACTTTTCCTCAAAATAGCCTCCTTTCGTATAAATAGGCCCCCAAAAGAGAGCACTGGTAAGCTTAGAATAAGAACATCATACCAAAAGTCAAACATGGTGGTGGTCATGTGATGGTGTGGGGATGCTTTGCTGCCTCGGGACCTGGATGATGTGCCATTAATGATGCAACCATGAATTCTGTTCTGTACCGGAAAATTCTTAAGGAGAATGTCCAGTCATCCGTCCGTGAGGTGAAGGTAGATAAGACTTTGCTCAACTTAACACTGAGAGTTCTAGGGCCTATTTTCCCCATTTTGGGTGAAAATAGGCCATAGAATCCCTCTGATTTTTCTATTTTTTTGCACATCAGGTCTTGCATATTTTTTTAGTACAAAATTGTCCTCTCTGCCATTTCATCATAGAGTCATGTTAGAAGACTGTAATATGGCAAACGGACAGAAAAGCCAAGAAAACTGAAATTTTACTCAATATATTGATAAAATATAGCACACAAGATGGAAGAGTTTTTCATTCATAATACTGCTTTTTATGGCCTTTGGTAAGAAATGCACTTCAAATAAATACAACAGACCACACAAAAACAATAACTATGTAAAACATAATCATATAAGAATTTAGCTATGCCAATGCTCAAAACTGTTTCTGACCAAAATGAGGTAGACAGGCACTTGGCAATGTTGGCAGTGCCTATATATATATATATATATATGAATGTATTTAAGAATCCATCAAATTTTAGGTGAACTGAATATTTCAGCCTAAATTTGAGTCACTGTATTTTCACACACCATATCTCACTCTTCATCACACTATTTATATTTTAGATTATTTTAGTAAAATACAGCTCTCCAAGCCTGCCTCTAACGTGACAATGGGTGAAAGGGGGGAGGTTGGAGCACGGTCTCATTATCACCAAAAGTGTTTTGTGTGAAACGTTCCCACTTGCACTTTTTCTTTTTTCACAAAGTGATTATTACACTAAATATACATTTTGCAAGCGAGTTATGGTCCGATAATTTCATTAAGAGCTTTTTTCTGTTTTTTATATATTTGGACACACAGTCTCCATGCATCACCATGGTTTTCCCCTGGACACTTCATTACTGTTATTACTCTGAATGTTTAGTATACCAGCTAATGCACACAAAACAATAGACTATCACTCAAAAAATACAAACAAAACAACCAAAGTACCTTATCTCGACAGCCGCAAAAGAAAACTGTACTGCTGTCTAATCCTTACTACATGCACAATTCCTGTTTACACTACGTGATTGTAGTTATACTAAAATATACTAAATATATTTTTGCTAGACAATATTGTAATAAATTTTATGCAGAGTTTGGCACCTTTATCTATATATATTTGGAACTACAATCCAGCTGGTTTCCAAATGCGCAAAAGTATATTGAACAGCAATAGATTTTTCTTTTTCATTTCACAAACAGTAAGTTAGTAAACAACTACTTAACAAATGGGTTTAGCCATTCTTCACAAACAGTTCCACTGCAAGCTATAAACTTTCTTCAACTGGCGTTTAACCTAGCGCTCCAAACATACCTCCTCTCCAAACACGTGTCTAGCGCCTCCTGGGTCGTAATTTGTTGGTCGCCATCTAAGAAGCAAAGGAATAATATAATACAATTTTTAAAAAGAGTAAAACAATAGGAAAGAAAATGCCTTGCTTGTATGTGTCTGAATCTTGCATTTTCTGGATAAGAGGGTGACTGAGAATATGTGGCTGGATGTCTGTGTGACATTCCTAGCGCCAGCAAAAACCAGTGTGAGACAAGTGTGAGACAAACATAGCTGGCTCCTTTGTGTTGAAAATTATAAGTACCGAGATAGTATGCATCAAACAAGAAACTCCAATTTCCAAATTTCAAGCAGGGGACTGTGTAACCACAGAGCTTAGCTTCACAGTGCAATTTAAAATAAGTTACCACGTGAAACAATAGCTAAGTTATTACAAATTAAATACCATATCCCCCCTTTTTCATCGCCGGCAACAAGGTAGACCTCAGGGGATTAACTGTCCCTTGATTGGATTGGAAAGGCTACTGTCAAAGGATATTTTGAGGAAAGTCATTTCTAAGATTATTTGTAAGTTAAACTGATCTTTTCAGGTTATTATAGGCAGACATTGAAAAATAAATGTACTTGGGTTTGTTATTCAATAAATGCGCATAAATGAACTGAATTCTTCTTTCTCAAAAACAAACACAGGTGGCCTAATACATACACAGACACACACACACACACACACAGTATATGCATGCTCCACTGCAGCATTACTAATAATTACATGATTACAATCAAATTAAACTGACAATTATTTAAGCATCTGCACATCTGCATTCCAGCAGGATGAGATGATGAGATCTGAAGGAGGAAGTGGGTGAAAGAGGCCAGGAAGTGAATGCATCAGAGGATGCAAAGACCGACAGAGGAAGCCGCCCCATTTCTAATGTGTCTGATTAAACAGTCCACTGAGTTTCTAATTAACCCGGCACATCTGATAAAAGCAATGAGAGTGCTTGACAGACTGTCACATCAAGGTTCAGGGGTTAAAATAATTAAAACCATTTACTTTCTATTGAAACATATCATAAGATTAACCTATCCCTCCCCATCTCTCAAAAAAGAAAAAAGAAAAACCCAGCTTCATATAAATTAAGGTCGTCATCACTCGAACATGTGTTACACATTATGTATAATGTATGTGATATTATGGGAGCATTGGAGAATAGTAATCTTTTCAAATTAGAAGCACTGAAATAACAGTAATAAAAATGTTCATCATCATTATTTCAGGTGAAGTACATGAATTACATTTTTTCCCATTTCCCCTTAATCTATTCATTAGAACAGGACACAAAACCATTATCATATACTATTATCATGCTTACACCAGATATCATTGTTTTAGAGAGATATTAAGAGAAATCATATTTCTCATTATATTACCTATGCTGTAATCTCACATGCACTGGCTGACATTTGCAAGAATAAACAAATGCATTAGGTCATTGCTTTCTTAAAGCAAATAATTAGTGCTAAACTAATTAGATATCAGTCAGGAAATTCGTTTCATTCGTATATCCAATAAAAACTGCTTTAGCATATATCTGATAATCACATATTTCATATACCTCTGTTACAAGGATGGTCGGTCGGTGGATCTTACAGCGAACTTTGGAAATGATTCTCGAACTTGTGTGACCCAAGCGGGGCGTTTCATTTACAAAATTGCCTTCAACTATCATACAAAATGTATATACATACTGTGCCTTATGAAGTTGTTTCCATGATCTTGAAACAACTACATAAGGTAGTTGTTTCAATGATCTTGATATGCACTTTTGTACGTCGCTTTGGATAAAAGCGTCTGCTAAATAACAGTAATGTATACAAAACAAAAGAATCAGCACATCAATTATTCCTATTCAATTACACCCACCTACTACCAGCCACCAGAGCGACTGCAAATAACCTGCTTATGTACTCTACATTATCCAGACTATACCATTTGCATACTATATTCAATTATCTCCCAGACGAAATGACAGTATATTTTTTACACATAGAAATCATTAGATATATTATCAGGTGTTATTTTATATCTAATAATCACGTATCTAATTGTGTACGTTAAAATATTGCCAACTACACTGTAAGGCCTCCCCCCGTGTAAAATAGCCAATTCTTCTTGTCCAGCGCGTCCAATAAAATTGCACAGAATCGTGACATTCGGATTACGTCATTCCAGTTTGAACGTGGAAGTTGGAACAAACGGGATAAACAACGGTTAGTAGCAACTCCTAACATTGCGTTTATAGAACATGGTATAGTAAACTAAATCTATTTCATGTTTGAAACAAGATGTGTATGTTTAAGTTATTTGCAGTACATTATGGTGGTGAACAGATGTACAGTAGCGAATGTGTTTGAGTTGACTAACTGGAAAACGTGCTGCACATCACATTTTTGAAAGCGACGTACTTGCGCCTAACATCCGCTACCATTAAGCACATACACAGTTAAAACCTCATCGTTTTAAAAATTAGTGTCCTAGCAGGAACGGAGCGTTCGCTCCGTTACAACCTCCAATATAATGGAATTCTGTCAAGGAAAAAATGTAAATGTACCCTCACCCAAACATACTGCCTGGAATTATTGATATGTTTAACAAATAACAGTGCGATAAAAACTAACCTCTGGAAACGGTCTCCATGTCTTTTACTAAGTACTGAGTGCAGCTGTAACCGAAAGGGTAAGCATACGCACAAGCAAACCAATCTTCCTTTATGCAAGGAAGGGGAAGTTCAATTTAGATAACTTTCCCTTGTTGTGAATTTGTGGCAAGATTTTTCTGTTTCTCTATTGATATGATTGTCCCTATGTGCATGAAGGACTCCTCTGGCTGATTGGGCATGTGTAGTCGCTGAAGGGCACTCCTCAGACACAACGGCTGGGTAGCTCAGCTCTTACAGTGCAGGGTGAAGTGGTAGACAGGTGTGTAGGCTTTGGAGGGTCAGGGAGGGTGTGCTCATCTGCTCTCTCCAGAACTGACAGTGTGTGTGTACCAGTGATGAAGCATTGGATATTCCAAACTTGTTACAAAAAAAACAATCATTTTCAATAACCATTTCTTGAATACTTCTCACACATTATTGCATTCGAAGGCACTTTTCAAAAGAAAATGAATTCAGAGATTAAATGCAAGTCTGAGCTGAGTAACAAGACTGGATATGTTGATGTTCCCCAGGGAAGCCATCAATCTGCCCCATAGAATATATACCGTCTCTTTCTCAACCCAGATCAGGGTATCTGCTGCACCATATGTGAAATATCTACTTCCCCTGAGGAAGTGTTTGTGTGTGTGTCCGTGCGTCTGATTAACAGTATGATTATGGCCAGAAAAGCAATTAGCACTATATGTCTGTGAAGGGTTAATAAAAGTTGGTCTCTATGGAAATATGAATAATACATGAAAATAGAAATGATACTACAGTACAGTCCACCTGTGGTTGAAGAAGCAAAACTTTTTTATCCACTATAGTTTCACAAGAGTGATTCAGGAGGACAACTCCAGGGTAATGAAACAATGAGAACCCCACTACACACACACACACACACACTTCTCCAATCATAAAAGGGATTTGTTCTTATTATTATTTATGGAGATGAGAGTACAGTACGATATCCCCTCTTAGAACTCCGGTACAATACCGTTCAGGTCACACTTGCATGCCACCTTTCTCTTTTTTCAAAGTGAGGATGAATGTTTATCCACTTAAAAGTGGAACTAGTGCCCTCACCATCACAATAGATAATGACTTCTCAGATTGCCTGAGATGCCATGACAAACAAAGAAATCATTTCTGTTCTATCACCACATACATAGACCTACAGCAGCTTAAACAAATGAAAGAAAAGAAGAGATTAATTTCATTCCGGAGTCTCTCCTGGAACAGATAACATCTCAAATGGAATAGGAAACATCTTTCTTGCTGTTCCAGGCATCCCACAGACTTTTTGCAGCAGCTGTCATTTGTGTTTATTTAAGAACACCTGGAGTAGTTTCTTGGAAAATTAAACCCAGTACGTCTAACTTCCTGCACAATAAATGTCAGCTCTATCTGAACCAGCTGTATCCAAGATTGTTGTACAGCTCAGTTGTCCTTGGTAACAGATATTTGCTTTTTTTGTTGCAAATTTGCCTTCATGAACAGAGCGAATGGATTTCTGATTGACCGACTCTACCAGGTCTATCTGGGATTACCAAGCACGTTCTAACTGCAGCTATACAAACATGTTACAATCTAATGCCTGCTAGCTTTCCCAGAAATTAAATTATTACTATTATTTGTAACTATTAGTAGCAATTTAATTATGTAAATTGCTAATATGGCTAGCCTGTAGCTGTAGAACCAGAAGAGGAGCAATAATAACCCATGTAATGCATCAAACTTAGGCCAAATCCCACAGCAAACTTCTTAAATCTCTTTCAGTAGAACTCAGTCCAGTTTGGCATCTTATAGGCTATTTCAGATGTCTCTTGACAGCTGTATATGTAATAACTAGGATGTGGAAAAACTTCAAAGAATTCATAACCAAACAAAGGGCACTGCGTAGTGAACAGTCCCTCTCGCCACAGCTGTGATGAAATCACTTGAAAGAACAGTGGATCATAAGCTCTTTGCAACTGAAACTTTAGACCGATACAATTTGCATACAAGAATAGGCTCACCACTGAAGCTATGGTCACGCTGTGTCTCAATCCCTCTCGGTTCATCACAGAACACCTGCAGCAGTGGAAAGCTCATGCCAGAACATGTCATATTGATTTTTCCTCCGAGCTGAACGTCATATGGCGGAACATTCCACTTTCCCGTTCACAACAGTTAGACATCAATCCCCATCTTGTCCGTTGGCATCATTCTTTCCTTACTGATGGTTAAAGGTACAGGTAATAACACACATTCGTTGCTCTCATCTGTCTGCCATGGTGCACCACAGGGCTTTGTCAACTCTTTGTATGTTTTTGGCTGTCACTTCAATTAAAATTTATCACATCATTGAGTTGTGATGACGTAGGTATATATCAAATAAATCTTTGTTGACTTACAGATTAATCCAAGTGTAACTTTTTTTGTTTAACAGTTTAGCCAGATAATATTGCAGAACTTTGGGGGAAGCATTTTCACTTCAAACTTAATTACAATTGTTCTGAATCTTGACTACTCTACTACTCACTCTTGTGAAAGTTCCGTGAAATTTCATTATTTACAATAAAGGAGTCAACAAGGTGGGGCTAAAATGGGATCATTTTTGATTCCTGGTAAGATGGCCAATGTCCAACAGAAATCTTGCCTGGATTGACAAAGATACAATTCACAGTAACATTTTACAATTGCTAATACATTTTACTTGTCTGCTCATTGGAAGGTGCATTTTTCTGCACAGGCTGAGTAGGGAAAATCAGCAAATCATCCAGTTGTTACTTTGGTCCGCAAGTGAAAGTATAATACAGTTTTATGGAAGAGTTTAGCATAACCACCAGTATATGTAGAGTGCAGACATCACTGTCTGCTGAAAACTGAATCTAACATTTTTGTCACGCTTACTAAAGATGATTGTTTTGAGTGTGAGTGTTTCACACCAAAGGAGCGCTGTTGGTTTGATTTTTAGTCAGTGTAGCATTTGCCATGCTGACTGAATTGTTTTTTTTTTTTTTTCATAAGCCTTGTTTTGAAATTTTTCATATTTTTCACTACTTTTGATTATATGGTTGGAGCTATGTGTATATTTTTGTATTTCAAACTAAGTTGGTAAGAATGCTACTGGATTTCAGGTTCGTGGGAATACCGAATTAATCTTTCCAATTTTTATTTGTGTGATTCACTACTTTGAAGTGCAGTGGTGGCTAGTGAGGGTGTGGAAATGGAAGGACAGAAATAATTTTTGTCCAATAATTGGGGGGGGGGGGGTGCAGTGGGCGTGTGTGGGCGTCTCCTCAAAAGATTGGGGGGGCTGGAGTGAAGTTTTGCAAAAATCACCCCTAAAACGACCCCTAGAAGTTGATAAAAAATTTGAATTTGAATGTTCATCTTGGTAATTTTTTAGATGAAAAACATTGAAAGATGTGGCTAATTGTAATTAAAATCAAACAAAATTGAACTGTCAAATCGTTCCACTATTAGACCTTTGATCTTGATTTGCATACCAACAAGTTTCAAGATTACTAATGTGTGTAATTTGCAGAATTCACTGTATGTGCACAATAATGAATAATGAAGTAGATTCAAGAAATGCAAAAGTTTTAATTGAAGTGCATTTTTCTGAAGACATACTAAGGTCTTAAACTAGGCTAAGTGCATGAAAATAAATAGCAACATATACAGCTTGAATCTGTAGAGCAAAAAAAAGCACAAAAAATCTATGCAAAACTGATATTAAATTCTTCACTAATGGCCTATAAAACTCCATTGGAATGGCATGTCCTCCTGCTCCTTCGGGTGCCAATCGAATGGTCTCCCTCTCTGTGTCCTATTACTTTGTACTTCTCACCTCCTATCCTCCACCCCCCACTACCTCTTTTCTCCTACCCAGACATATGTAGAGGAAAGGAGGGGAGGAGACAAGTGGAGGAAAGGAGAGAACAGCAGACGATTGGGACAGCTTATCTTATTCTCTGGTATGAAAGCTGACATCCCCTAAAAATGTAGCACACAAAAAAATATTTTAATTTGGTTTTCATTTACAGTGTCTATTCATTTTGCGGTACTGTAGGTACTCTGTGGGTGTGTTGGGTACTCTCAGGCACATATTTTAAGAACGCCCCTGTGGTGATTGCTTCTACAGCTTACTTCCAAGAAGACTTCTCATTTCCTGTGTGTGGTTACGTTCATACTCTAATGACTGCTCCTTTGATGATACTCATATTCAATATTTATATTAAAAAGTGTTTTATTAGCAGGCTTCTTAAAGTTAATCCTACTGCTGTCCTACTACTACTGTTAATTTAAAATCAATTTGGCATATTTTGGTTTGGTGTACTAATTCACCAGTCTTTAATTTTGTAGTATTTTATTCATTCACAGTCATTAAGTTTTAAATGCCCATATACCAAGCTGGGTAGGGGGTTGGAAAGTTAGACACACCTGCCTGATTACACATTGGTGCAGAGAAGTTCCACAAAGCGCAGTAATGACATACTGGAGTATGTCAGCCAGGTGACCGCAGTGTGTAGGGAATTAAGCTCTCTCTCATTGCTATAGATGGGCCTGCTTTGAGTGCTTGACCTGAGACGGGACCCTCTCTTCATGTAGAACTGAACTCAATTGGCAGTGTCACTTTCCATCACAGGGCTAACTTGCTGTTCCCATTAAACACATATATCAGGTCAGGTCCACACTAGCACAGTGTTGTTTGTGTGTGTGCGTGTGTGCATGTGTGCATGTTCGTATGTGTTTTCAAGTGTGTATCTGTGTTTTGAACTCAAAGCACGTTTTGAAGCACTAGCATGACATGATACCCCAATTCACTTCACACAAAAAGGGGCCACATTTACTTGCATTTCTACCTGAGATATAAAAGTAAGAATGCCTAACAATTTGCTTTGGAGCCACACAGCACTAAAGAGTTGCTCATCACTGGCAGCATAATCAGATGCTGTGATATCTGGTTTTCTGTTGGAGTCCAACCAATGAAGGAATGCTCTGGTCTTACAGAATGTTTTTGGTATGATATTTTTCCCTCTGTGCCCAGAACAGAGCCCAGAAAGCCACATGTCTTTCTGTACAACTCTCCCACACTCTCCATTCCTTTTCTCACTTTATTAGTGCATTTTTTCCTTCACTGAGAATTGGTTTGCCTGCACATTTTTTTATCTTCCAAAAGGGAGAAGATACTAATACATTTCAATCACAAATTCTGTAGGCTTTTGCATTTTTTATTTAAAATAATAATAATAATAATAATCCATAAATTCATAAGCGGCTTATTCCTGTTCAGGGTCACAGGGGTGCTGGAGACTATCCCAGTATGCATTGGATGAGCAGCAGGAATAAACCCTGGACAGGTTGCCAATCCATCGCAGGGCGCACACCCATTCACTTATATCTATGGGCAATTTCCATATAGCCTAATCTGCATGTCTGTGGGAGGAAACCCACATGCAAACTTCACACAGAAAGGCCTTCTTGCTGTGAGGCGACAGCGCTGCCCACTGCACCATCGCTCAGCCATATAATAATAATAGTAATAATAAGAATAATAATAATACATCACTCTAGTAATCTTTCTAGTGGCTCCTCATCTTACAATGAAAGCTGTAATTACCAACTGTAGCTTTTGTGTTTCTGCAAATTAACTGTCATGTCTTGTCATGTCCCCAAAGTTGCAAAATGCCATCTGACTGAGCTACAGAGATGGGCTTACAGACGGGTATGAGAGGCATGGTGCAACAGGACATTAGATGTTGGACATCTCCAACCCTCTCCAGTTGGGTGTGAGCTCATTACAGCAAGTGAGAAGTGGGAACAGTGCCATCTAGTGAGAGACAGGAGAACTGAAGGGAATCTGGCAGCACAGTCACAGCCCGACAGTTGTGGAGGGTAGGGCTGGATTCGATTCCACTAAATGAATGTTTACAGTATCTCTTCCCATACATCATGAGGCCTGCTGACCTCAAGCTGTCCCCAATATCCTTGCATCAGACCTGTTAATACCCCAATAGATTTCGCCGGGAGGGACCGGAGTCATAATACATTTCAAATCAAATTGGCTGTAATAAATGAGCAGTCTTGTGACCTTGTGATTGATCAGCTGGTATAACAGCCTTGCCTGGCCATTAATATGAGATAATGAGTCATTAACAAACTCCCCCCTCTGCCCCCCAGAGCACCCCCGTCCCCCCTCTTCCCTTACTCCCCTGCTGTGGTCATATCTGGCATGTTCGGCATGCCTGCTTTCCAAAGTTTAATTGTACATAAACTGAAAAATCATGAAAAATTATTATGAGTTCAGTCCCCTGATCCATTACAGAGCACTTTGTGTTCTGATCAGTCACAGAACACGGCGAACCTCTCTTTCTCTTTATGTTGTGCTCCACTGCGAAACAAAATCAAACATTCCCCACGCACAGACACCGAAACACACACATATATACCCCACCTCACTCACACACACACACACTCCACCTCACCCCAATTATTTTCAGTGATTTTTGCACTAATTTAGATTTTGTCTTTGGGGCACTTAGAATAATTCATCCCTAAATGAAATTAAGCATGTCGAATTGCACTCTCATTATGTACTTTAATAATAATGTTCATATTCATAACAAATGAAGCCGGTCCTTGCATTTTGACATGGAGGGATGGTTTAAATATTCATTTTCAAGCTGTTTTCCATTCATTATGTTTTTATTTATGTATTTATTGTAAGCAATATTACTCTCCTCCTGTAGTTAATTTCATTTTCATTCAGTTAGATTTTATGATACAGCGTTTTGTCATATCTTTATGAAGAAATATTATAATTTGATTGTGTTTGTTCAAGAGGAAGTTTCATATTTATGCCAGCTAGTATGTGACTATACGATCCTGTTGTGAATTTATTCTTTCTTTTGAAACCTTGGATTGTTTATAGTAGATTGCATCCATTTCGATACTTAGCCTACCAAGAGAAGATTTGTTTTTAACTTCATAACAAGTGAATGGATCTGGTGGACCTGTGGTTGATAAACTCATAATGGATGTATCCAGCCAGTAGGCTTCTGTACGCACCTTTTTTTCTCTGAACTTCTTCCTGTTCTTCTGTAAAAAAATACTTTTTTCCCAGTCCTTGCTCAAAGACACAGAGTTGTTATTTCCAACATTGGTACGTCCTACCTGGATATCAAACCTGCAACATTTACCGTACAAGCAGTTATAGTTTCAATTTTGTTTCTATATTGATTCTCCCGGCCTAGACTGAGACACTGTAGAGAGTGGAACCTAAAGTGTACAGCCTGTCTACTCATGTCCACACTTCCTTATCTGGAATACAGTGCACCTTTAAATGGGTGGTTTGCTTCTACTGGACCACGTCTAGAAAGTGTCCTTTAGACAGTGATCGGAAAGATTTTAATTTGAAGTTACTTTAGAAAACCAAAATACCTTTCCACACTGGAAGAACAGTAAATGTCACAATAATTAAAATGACAGTCTCTGAAAGGTTTTAAGCACGGTAGTCTAATTATTTAAATTTTACAGTTTAAGATTCTTTAAAAAATGTTGAATGTGCAAATTGTTTTGAATGTTAGGTACTACTTAATTAAGGCATTACCACAATTCACCACAAATTATGAATTTTTTCTAAAGAAAATGGTATCAGCATCAAAATGAATTACACTCCAAAATGTGTGTGGGTGCAACAGATTTTGTTTCAGATTTTCTGAATGTTTCTGAAATGTTTGATGGCCTTGTGCACAACACATAATTTTGCAGATAATTGCTCGCAATATTACAATCTTTCTTAATAGTAGAACATCAAAACTGAATGTATTTCATTTTCATAAACCTCAAAAATGTTGAGAGGTATGTGAGGCTCTCGAGTATTGGGCCGCTTATATTACACTGTAGGTTTGCCCCAGGGCTATGTCATCATAGCCCTGGGGCATCATGAATAGTAGGAACAGTTGGCTTCATTATGCCAGGAGTTGGGCAGGTTCCATTTAGCCAGGTTTCCTCCAGTTACTGCTCCATCAGTTACTTCCAACAATGAGCCAAGTGCCTATGAGCTAGCAGTTTTCACCAGTGCATGATATGCCTCTCCACCAATCAGCACTAGGTCTTTTTGTAATGCTGTGTTGTATATAGTGAGGAAAATAGTCTCTAGCATGTAGACATTGATCAGAAAAGTGCACTCACTGTAGCTACTGTGCTGCATGAGTAGGGTCTGGATCAAACAGCAGTATATTGAGGTATATTGAGAGTTACAACTGGGTATTCAAGATTGTGGGCAAAAAGCGAGACAAACTTTTTAAAATGGTTTGTGTTTTGGTGTGAACCTAGAGAAAATCAAGCAATATACTGCCAGCATGTTTTCCCATATTACATTCTCCATATTCAATTCTATCATTCATTTTTGTTTTATATTGCATATTTGTAGAGGAATATCTTATTCTCTGTGCCCCCAGCTGAATCACTGTGTTTGCATAATTCAACAATGCTTCCTGCATCATAATGATGCATAGTACATGTAAGAATGAAGCTATCATGGAAACACTATGGTTACATTCAAACAAACTGCCCTAGCACTTTTTACTTGACTTTGAAAAACAAATTTAAGTACTGATGGTTCCTCATAACTTCACATAATTTGTCAGATGCTGTTATCCAGAGCAACTCACTTTCCTTTAACTGGACTTAATTGGCTAGTTATAGCCACTTAGACCCACTTATACACAGCCTAACTTTTTTGTGCAGGTGTTGATTTTCATGCCAGAAAGATACAAATAAAATGAACTAAAAATGGTGGTCTTGATGCCTTTGTCAATTATGAACAGAAATTCAGTTGTGTGTGGTACCAATGGCACTATAACACTAGACCAAGCATTATATGCACTTTGACTCGAGTAAGTTAGTCCAGATGGGGCATCTTTCAGCTCTGGCGGGCCAAAGTCCCACAGGCCTCTCGGTTAGCATCCGATTAACTTCAATGAAACAATTAAAAGTCGTGGCTGAATGAAAACCAGCTCATCTGATGGCACTGCTGATCAGCAGGACTGGAGCCTTCCACTCCAGGGACAATGGCATCTGGAAATGCAGCAATGTAATGCAATTCCGTGTCATTTTTAAATAATCTAATAGAATTTCTGTTATAATTGAATGCGTACCCAATCACAGATGTTAGAGAGATGTATGGTGGATGGGGTAGCCCACAAAAGCCTGGCCTCCCTTGTTCAGATAGCTGGAATTCACTGGTTGCTCTCCTTTTATGCGAGCGAATGCTGCCTCATTTACGCACCCGACAATGGAAACGCACAGCGGTGGAACGGGATTAACCGCATGATTCTAATCGTTACACCCGCTATGCGCTCATCGTAACAGTCTCACGCTCCGGTTACAGCTTTGAAAGTGTCATCGCTATCGGATGGCACTTATAAGAGCAGGATTTTTTATATTTTTCTAATTATTACAGGCAATCAACGTAAGAGCTACTGGAGAATACCATATCTGCCGAGGTTCATTCCTGGTTTATTGAATCGCTTTGTGAATTAATGTAACGTAATAAATAAAAGGCCTCTAATTTTAAAAAGAGGATAAGAAAAAGGACACCAGTGCTGAAATATTTCCTCTTTCCTTATTAAAACTGCTGTCAGAAATTAGAAATCCATTGTATTCAATGATAAGATATTTATTTGGGCCATAAAATTAGATCTCCCGCAGCAGGTTCTTTTCCAGACAACAGGGCACTATATTTAATCTCAGGAATACAATAGATGGCAAAAAAAGGGATAAGAGTGTCTGAATCCTGTATAATTCCACCCCAGCGAATGGCATTCTGTTACTGCAGAGGGCTCATCTGTTATAGGGGACATAATATGCTTATTAGCATAGCAAAAATGCTATTCGATATGCAGCTTTGAAGTCCCTACAAGAGATTAAAAAATATTGGCAAATATTGACAAAAGGATAGGCCAGGCAGCAGCCCGTCCAGAATATTGCATTCGTCCTCTCTTTTGCGGCAGCATAATTAAGTTGATTATCTGATATTTCAAAGGATTATGATCAGACCACCCTTTTTTTCATTGGAAGGGGGGTATCTTGGATCAGGGCTGTGTATTTTATTACTTATTTGTGCACATTTCCCAATGACATCAAGTTTAATTAAGATGATTATCATTCTATACTCTCAAATCCTCACCAGAGTCATATGCATTAAAAAAAGAAAAAAAAGAAAGGGCGTCTATATACAAACATGATTCCTCCCCATTACCACCCCATCCTCCATCTGAACTGCATGATTACTATAAGGAATAAAAAGGTGTTATGTAATAAGATGAGGATAAAGTAGGACAGTGAAGGAAATAAGGCGGGCTGTGATACATTTCCTGTGACATATTACAATTTTAACTCCCAGTGGAAACTTTCGGTTGAATTGAAGTCAGAGAGCAGGCATCTGATATTTAATGAAAATACATTAAAATAACAATTATTAAAATAACAAAGCATACCTATGCCCTGACTAAATAAGTGCAAATAAATGACTACATTTCCTGCAGTCCCTGCACATGAAGAAAGGGAATTGAAAAATAGCTTGACATAAAAGAAATGAATGGTTTCAAATATATAGCCTAATTCAAATTATATATTTTTTTTAAATCATGCATTTTGGATTGGTTTAAATGAAAATGCTATTTTTTACAAAGATTTTTAAATTATGATTTTCACAAAATAATATGGTAAAAGAATCCACAGCTAACTGAAAATCCCATACATTTTGCATTACAGAAGAACTGGGGTTATCAGGGAATTGATTTCAAAGATCGCTGTGAGGATGATTATGATGGCAATGACAATTATGATAATGATGATTAGGATGAAAATTATTTGTAGTCTATTTATATCTTCTATCCCTGCTAAATGGCATCTTTGTTTAGGGTAAGCATCTAAAAATGTCCTGCTTTGCCTGAAATTGTTTCTATCACCCTGAAAAAAAACATGCTTAGCCTGACAACATGCCCTGGTATGCTTATGAAACTGACCCAAAGTAATAAATAATTTGCTAAAATGGATCCTGCACATCAGCTGAGAGGAAAGGATTTATTTTGCCAATTAAAACTGGAGGATGGACATTGCCCGACTCCAATTTTGGCTCAGTCAACACAGGAACACTATTCTTTTACAGTAAGTACAGTGAGACCTTTAATTGACATGCCGTGTACTGCTTCCAAAATGCAACAGTTTGGACAGAACACTCAGATATAGTCAGAGGATAAGAGATGCTAGAAGGTTTAGTTCAATAGGCTTAAATACAGCCCTAGAAAGGCAATGGAAAGTCCAAAGACAGCAGCCAATGGTCATTAGGTCTGAGTGACATAAACCCACCCTATGCCAGGACAAAAGAAATTAAGACCAAGGTCATTATCAGTGAGAGGACTTGCACACAGAGGTATAGATTCCAGAATGGGACCCATTTCTTTTAGCATCCAGGCTATGAGGGCTCTTTGTTAGTGCTATCGGAGTGGAGAGACAAAGCACATGCTTGTGCTCCATTGCTTATCTCTTTGTACCATCGTGCAGCACACTTTCCAGTTGCTTGATTTTCACTGCTTTAGTTTGACAACAAGAAAACTGGGCATCTTAAACAGACCTGGGGAGAACGGTGCAGAGATAAGAGTGGCATTGTGTGCCACCATGGGGGACTCCTTTTATTTCAAAATGGTGGAGTGTGTCTTCCTGGTGGCCACTATGACAATGTCTTTGTGCGGGTGGGGTTTTGGGGGAGGGGAGGGAATGGGAGGCCTGAGGAATTATGGCTGCTGGATCAAGATTTCTCTGTTGCGTCCAGACAAGCCGTCTCACACTCACTTTGTCAGATGAAGACACTTTCGCTCTTTAAAAGACTACAGGTTCAGCGTGTACATATTGTTAATAACCCCCTGCCCCAATGCACAAGTAGCCGGGCACAGACATGCACGGCCTGCACCCACACACCCATGCACTCGCACACACGCGCGCACACACAAACCCCAGACAGCAAGCAACTCCGGGCCAGATGTGCGGCGAGACCGGCCCGGCGGTGCTGACCCCGGCCAGAATCGGCCCAAATCCGGCTCAGAGTCACTTGCTATCTGAGACACACACACACACACACACACACACTGCTATAATAAAAAGCATAGGTGGTGGGTTGGCCCGCCTGTGGCTGCAGAGCAGAGTGCTTCTCTGTATTCTTCCCAGGGGTTCCTGATCATTTTACGATGGGCTGTTTGATATGCTGCCAGTTCTAATGCTGCCAGTGTAATGTCCCTTGTCAACTGTGATAAACTCATAAATCTATCATAGAGATTCACCTTAAAAACTTTCATTACAAAAATGATCTTTAATTCAGGGGCCAACAGGCAGGATACTGAACAGAGTACTTGGGGGAAAATGCATTTTTGTCTCAGTTCTGGACCAAGGTGTGTGGGGGGGGGGGATTGTGTCATGGCCCACCCCATGTGTACATAACAAAGACTTATGTTCTATGATCAGTGAATTTAATTTGAAGTTATTGTGCAATACTCAAATCTACATCTGGTTGCTATATTTTATTAAAATAATGCTTATTAATGAGAAGTCAATTTGAGGTCAAAGCTGAATTGTCTAATCAGCTTTCAGTATTATTACATATTAACCTGTCATTGACTATTGAGTGTGACCCATAAAGAATACAAAAACACAGGTACAAGCTTTTATGTAACAGTGAATTTGATTGCTAGATTCCATCCTGCTCTGTGCATTCACAGTTGTCCTTTCACTGATGTAGCCATCTCTGAAACAAGCTAACGTTAATATAAATGTGAAGCTTAAACAGAGTGCTTAAAATGTCTTCACATCACATTCACATGGTAAGCGAAGGTGAGGATTCAGCCCCCTCAACAGCTTAACCCTACTACTGTTCTTAGACCCCGATGCCAGCAAATCAATGACGAGCGGACATGTAGGCTAGCTAACTAGCATTCATAAACAATCTGACCAAAAGTACCTGGAGTGAAATGCTACATTTAACCCCATGGGTAGGGAAAAAACTAACGGTGGGGGGTACACCAAACAGTCTTAATAGCTTTAAAAGTTAACTTAAAGTAAGGCAATTCAATACAATTATCAAGATGTTGACTTTCTGGTTGGTGACATTGGTTTTGTGTTACTGTCCATTGTGGTCCATCAGTTGATGCTAACTACAAGATCAGTTAATGTCACTTCATGTACAGGTTAACTTACTCAAACTTTCTCTTGCATACTGGCCCTTATTTTAAGCTCCTGATACTCTTTTCTGCTCCCATCAGTGCTTGAATTGTGCTGATACTCACTTTTGTTTTTTGCCCATGTAGCGTAAGGCTACTTCTTATTGTGTACTGCCACTTGTTAATGGATTTAGGTATGCATGCTATAGTTATTTACCACAATAAGACCATTCGTTTTGGGCTGCCTGTTTGTATTTGTGAACTTTTACCACTAAAATAAAGGTAAATTCTTATTGCCCTGTTTAAGGGATTATAATTCAGACAGCAGCTGATGCCACAGGATACATTCACTGGATTTAGAATTCTGAGCGTATCCACTTGATGTGATTTACAAACTGCTTGTAGATTACTTCTTGTTAAACGACTTTGACTTGCTTGACCCAACAATAGATTCCAGTAAATGTTGGCCGCTGCAATGCAACCCGCCTTTTCAATGTTATAGCTTGGTGCAAAAATGGAAAGTTCCAGAACGGACTGGTACGCCATACTGGAACTTCTACAGTTTGCGCCTATGAGTACTGGCACTGCCCATAATAATAATAATAATATTTTTTTAGATAACTGACAAGTTCCAATGTGTGAGAAAAAAAGAGAAAAAACTATTGTCCACATGTGCACCCCACAGCAATGATGTTTATTGGAATACATGGGCAGATAAAGTTTATAATCCTCAACCACTGAAGTATAGCTCCTTTAAAGCAAAATCTGCATGTCGCTTTAGTTGCATACGGTATCCTCTCATAAATAATGAAACATTTATTAAATTATCTTGCTGTGTTTTTTATTCACTTTTTTAATCGTGCTTCTTTTTGCCAGAGCAGGCCACCTTCATCCCTGTACTCTTTCCGTCACAGGTAGCCTGCCAGACTCAACGCTGAGCTCCAATTAAATTTCCAAGGTGAGTGGAAAGACCGGGCAGTGGAGGCAGTGTTTGGAGGTGAATGAAATGCAAAGCAGCCTAATACAGCGAGACAGGCTTAATTAGAACTATTACAGGAGAGCTGGTAGGTGCGGGCAGGATCAGGGGGTCATCCCCACAGCCTCGCAAGAAACAACTGCATGATTAATGAAAACAAAAAAAACTGATGACCGCACAACTTTAAGGAGAAAGGGTAGAGGGGCGCACCAACAAAAACAAATCACTAAGTTGAGATGGCCCAGGAAATTGATCGCCAAAGATAAATGGACAAAATGCCAACAGGAGGGCCTTTGAGGTAGCAAGGAGAGAGGACAGCCGATGTGTTTACTCTGGGGCTCTTAAATTCAGAAAGCAGCGCTCTGCCACAGGAACTGGAGGCATTGTGGAACCAAGGTTTACAAGCACTCTCCCTGCACAATTCTGCACACGAAAAGGCAGCTGCCAGACAAATGAACTGCCTGTAACAAATGTGCAGGTTTGAAAACAATGAAATGACGGGATGCCAAAAAAATCTTGTTTGAAAACACACTGACAAAAATTTTGTTGAACTACAAAAGCATTCCAGAATAGGTTTTTTATATGAAGTATGCACGCCAGGCTTTGGAAGCATCCCTAGTTCAAAAATAAAGTGAAACCGCCCCATTGATTTTCATCCTGCACTCTTTCACATGCTGTTGCAACCCACAATTCAAAATGGGTACTGATGGATACCATTTGAGATCGGTCAACACAAATGAGTGACACACTGTGGGTGTGTGTGTGTGTGCGCGTGATTGTGTGTGTGTGCAAATGTGAAGCATGTTTCCTTCATTCTCAGCACTGTTCTCTTTTAATTTCTCTCGCTCACATACAAGCACACACAAAAAGTCCAGTGGTGAAGTACCTGAGGAGGATGATGGGGTGAGAGAGTCAGTACATTGAATCATTGAGATGTTCAGACAGTCTTGTCAGCCCCAGTTTCAAATAGGAAATTACACGGTGGAAAAACTCCCTGGGAAAAATTGTCACCATTATTGCTTTTCCTCTCCAATTGCTGAGATCAGATAACAGGTGCCCATCTCCGAGCCCTAAAAAGACACAAAAATGGTTCAAACAAAATTTTGAATCTAGAGCTGCAAATCTACCTTTTGGGGTTATAGACTGATTAGGTACAGGATGGGCCAAGAATCTGTAACCTTGCAGCTTCAAGTCTAGACGATGACATTAGCTTACTATGAGCCCCTCGTTGCTGCACACACTTGCCTGTTCCCATCAAGCATAAGATGAGTTTGAAAACCAATTAAGCAAAGATATTAGGTATTGTCAGTGAGAGGCTCAGCTCTTTTTTGATCTGTGCTCGCTCTTGTCTTTGGTACTGTGTGGCCTGTACTGTGGAAAACCATAGACAAGGTACTTCAGCTGCAGCGCTCTTTGTGTGGGTTGCCGCGGGAACAGTGACAAATCAAGAAGCACACTTGACAAAAATGGTAAAAACAGCCAATTTGATTAATTTATGCTGTTGGAATGAGTACTTAATTAACTGAACATTTTTTTTTTTTTAAACCAATGGATTTTTAATGTATTTATTATAATTTTGTATCAGCATTAGTCACAATAGTATTTTCCTTTTGAAGGCGAAGCACAAGGATTATTATTAAGAACAACAGTGGGGGGAACAGAAAGGCTGTCCTTGGGTAAACCATTGACTTCATCTGAAAGAATAATACTTCATTATAAGTCCTTCAGTAGCCATCACTTATCACCTTGTTTCAGCTGTCAGATATAATTCTGTGTGACCAAAGGACATGGGCATGCAGTCAATCTAAAGGCCAGCTCCCAGACTTACCTCTTAACTGATTAGAGAGGGACTGCAGGAGACAGCAGGCAGTGGCTACGCTTAGTTTGATTTTGATCTTTCATGATTATCGCAGAAATGCTAACATTGCAGAAGTAAGCAGAGCATTGAAACACTGAGCACTACAGTTGTTATAAACACTTGGATCAAAATCAAAATGGTGGTGCTATTGAGTCTTTTAGAGACTTAAAACTTTCTGTAGTGTTCTGAAGTTTGTCATCTGGAACATATAACTCTACCTTATGTTTTGCCTCCATCTTGTATTGGCCACATTTTGGAATGCTATTACCAATTTTCCTCTGTCCCTTGTTTTGGCCTAACCACATGAATGAGACTTATCAACTTGGCAGATTGTTTGACAGTATGTAACATGATTATTATGTCCATGTATCGCTGCTTGCAGCAATATTTATTATTGTTTTGGCACAGTAACATTTTAACTGTCACTTCCACTCCCTTTCCTGCCGACAAACACCTGCATCACCAGAGGTTTCTGACATCCTGTGCTTCTCTGCAACCTCCCTTGACACACAAACGCACATTACTTTTTAGTTTTCCACTCACACACACATACACACACACACACACACACATACATTCATATACGTGTGTGTGTATATATATATATATATATATATATATATATATATGAACAGCTGGAGTTTTGGTTATCTGTTTAGTCCATCCTCTTTGAATGCGTGCTGTGCTTCCACACTTGAACACTCTTGAACATGGTGTCCTCCCCTAAAACGGCTGTGGAAGAACACCAGCGACACATGAGCAAATTCCCGCTGTTCCGAGCCCCCAGTGCCTCTGATACTGGGCTGTGTATCAGCTGGCCATTGATAGTGCCCTCTGATTAATTACCTGCAAAATCATCTCAACCCATGCTAATGAAACAGCTGGCCGCAGTGCAAAACCAAAGTAGTTTCTACCTAATCAAAACATAGTCTCACGTTCGCTGATTGACAATACTGGCAGCTGTACAGCACCTGTTACCATCAATACAGAATTATACAAGAAATTTACATGCATGCACCCTGTCCTGGGGTTTCTGTTGATCCTTTTAAATAAAATTAGGAGCAAGGATTATGTATACAAAAGAAAAAGGTCTCTCTGTTTTTTCCTTTCTCTTAAGATCATTTTAATCACATTAGCCTCGCATCATGTGCTCAGTGACAACATTTTTACTGTTCTTGAAAGATAAACAGATGCCCGGAAAATGGATTCCATAATGCATTACGGGTTTTGTCATTTGTGAATGTATGAGTTCCTGAAATTTTTGACCTTATTTGGTCAGCTCTTACAGCAGTCCCCCATGGTTGTAGTTTTACTGCATTGGCCATCCCTCAGCTACACATTATAAACATATTTTTTTGCCTTGATTCTTCTACGATCTATTCTGTGCCGTGCAGCACATACAGAATCGAAATAGCAATGATGTAAAGGGCATTGGTGGTCTGAACAAATGATGAAGCACAAGCACAACTCCAGTGTCCTGGCAACAACAGGCAAAGCGAGAGCGAAGAAGGAGCAGGATAGAATTCACAAGAAAAGGCTTTCTGTGAAATCCCACGATCTCTGGCCAGATCTCAGTGCTACCTCTCAGATTCCCTTTCAGTTTAAATAAATCCTCCTTGGTTTCTCTTCTGATATCCTCAAGTCACCCATACAGTTCCACTTGAACTTTTAAAAGATGCCTCGTCTGATGTGCACAGTCAGAGAATTCAAGGCTCGTAATTAGACACTGGTTAAGCTTTTGAGTTGTAGGAGGTTTTCAACTGGCAACCAAAAAAAAAACCGTCTGCTACAGCCCTGGTCCCAGATGCAATGGGATTTTAACTGGATTTGCCAGCCTGTTTTCAGTATTCATCATTTAGACGTTTTCCATCAATGATCTTAATGGCAGTGGACAATATTAATAGCAGCGCATCAACTCAGAACAAATCTTATTGATTGTAATTAAATTATAAATCTAATCATTGATTCTCAACAAACAAATCACTTTGCGCAACCCACAGAAGCCAGTGATTGATAAGTTAGTCAAGTAGAATGGGATATTATAATAATGATCATGATCACTTTTATCTCCATAGTGATTGCTGTTGAAAATCTCCTGATCAGTATACAGACTATGCATTTCTCACATTAGAGCAATATTTGGATTTCCTATCACTGAACATGGTATGGGGTTTTGTTTCTGATATTCAAGCTACATTATTGTTTAAAAAAAAAATGGAAATGGATCAGTACATCCTGTGTCATGCTGTTTATAAAAAGCCTTAACATATTATGGTCTATCTATACCTGTTCATCCCCTTAATGATCATGTCATTGTCA
The DNA here is from genome assembly GCF_018555375.3 of Anguilla rostrata. Classification (NCBI taxonomy): domain Eukaryota; kingdom Metazoa; phylum Chordata; class Actinopteri; order Anguilliformes; family Anguillidae; genus Anguilla; species Anguilla rostrata. Next base: position 29,708,910 of record NC_057940.1, on the reverse strand, counting down.
TTGAGACCAAAAAAGAAGAAAAGCCATTAATGGTTATTACTATCTTCTTTGAACCACAGAGATGCTTTTCTATGCTTTTATAAGGGCAGTGGGTGCCTTGTGACATGTTACAACCTCCAAATATTTGAAAAAACATATGCATTGCTAAACAAAATGTATCTTAACCTGCATATATACCCGTGCAGCTTATATCACATTTGGGTTATAAAAGCACTTTTTATAGAAAGTCAAACAATTAAAAGTCCAAATAATACCAAGGATCAAGAGGCCCTGTAGTTCAAATTCATCTTTGACTAATTTTGTTGAGAAAATTAATTGTTGCCCTTTTACATAATAAATATATTAATGTACGGTACTAAATTAAATCGAAATGTTACAAATATAGTTTTAACTTGCACCAAATTATTAAAATTCCCACATTTTTTTCAAACGGGGGGGGGGGGGTACTGGTGCCTATCCCAGCGTGCATTGGGCGAGAGGCGGGAATGCACCCTGGACAGGTCGCCAAGCTATCGGAGTTTTGTATATATGTAGAGAAGAAAATAGAATATTATTTTTAATATGGGGGTAGACAGTGTTATTGCCTATGCAACTTTACTTTTCACCTGTCAGACCTTTCCTGTGGCTTTGAACCAGCTGTAACCAACTATATCATTCATATATCTGTTCTCTCTGAAATCAAAGATGGTGTGCTTGACTAAAACAGTGAATTACACCATCAAATATATATTTTCTACAAAAAGTAAGATGAAAACACCGTAGTAGTTAATGACAAAACAGCGTATGATGATGTATGAATTTAAGTGCTCACAATTCCCGGGAACTCAGCTTGAGTATTGGAAGCGTAGCTTTTGAGACTGGCATGCAAACATGAGCGCTTACACAAGCTGTCTTGGATGCTATTTATAGAGACTGTTTTGACAAAAGATAGGACAAGGGCCCTGTGCTTGGTTATTGCGCTTTATGGTTTAATGCCATCATTGTCGATTTGACAAGCTGATAGATTGTTTTTCTCTCCTGCCTGTCTTTTACGCTTGGCTGTGTTTCTTCACCACTGCCACCCCCCCCCACACACACACACACACATACACACACATGACAACACTGAACAATGAAATCCGAACAATGTCTTCGGCTGGTTTGTCTCACTCCGTTCCCACTCTGCTCTGAAGAATCTTTCAGGAGGAACAGATATCATTATCCGAAAGCATAAAAAAATAATTACGTTGACAGCTTCACAAAAACTCAATGCCAAGCAGGGCGAGGAAGATATATACGGCTGTAGGATCGAATGGACTCTGTACAACCCCTTACTGTTGTATTGTGCACGCGTTGTTGTGCACATATCATAAACCTCCATTGCTCTCCATCTTTGCTGGGCTTCCAGTCATATCTGTACATCTGCTGTGTTAATGATGCCCTTCCCATCATGATGAATGACTGGGAAAATGGCAGACTTATCCTTGGCAAAATCTTCAATGGGGAAAGAATGCCGATAGAATTTCAAATAACCACAACAAATTGCCAAGAATTCACCCAACAGAGATACATTTATGAATACCATACTCTATCCCTAAATAGAGAAGCCTTATTTGTACATTCCTACATACAGATGTCAAGGAAGCCTACCTGCTCCATTTTAGTTGCCATATGTTTGACATGCAAGCCCTTGGTGTTAAAATGATTAAGAGCATTTTTTTTGTCATGTGATCCACGGAATGCTGTAATTATGCATGCTTGTCATCACTGTAAAACCAAGGTCTTTCGTGTGAAGAGTTTGAGATGAGTCAAAAGGTTGACCAGAGACAATCATTTCTGAAAAACAGAGAACATTTTCACACTTGTGCATTTAATATTAGAATATAGGCTACTGTACTTGCCATTTAAAACAATGCAAGCCCTGCACATTAGCTGTCATTGAAATACATGAGATCTTCGGAACTTGCTGTGCGAGTGGGACTTGTTCCTCAGTGTGGAAGTCTCGTGACTCTGGTGAACGATGAGATGTCCACAGAGCAGTTGAGTTGATGCCCAACGATTAGAGGAGCATGAAACTGAATTTCTCCACGTCAGATCTGAACCCAAACAAGCCTTTGTGGAATAGTCTGTAATACCAAATGAAACAGTAAAGCTACTACACGAGTTTCTCTGCTAAGGCAAGTATAGGGAGATATTTCAAAGGCGCAATAATTTCAGTCACTGCTAGCTCTGGCCAGCTTTGATGCCACATCAGGGAATATCTTCGAGCACTTAGAGCCGTGAGAGAGAGAAGAAGAGCAGTGTCTTAGTCTTACTCTGGTCTGAGACATCACAGGACACTGCAAGCACAGTGTTCAAAAGATTAAATGGTTTAATGTCCAAAGCATATTATCAGCCAATGCTGAAGGGCAGGAGACTACGGATCAACATTCTGACATAAAACCAGCAGCACAAAACTTTTCTGGATGAACAGATGAAAATCACCTGCCCCTGCCATGAAGGCTACTTCAACAGTTACAAGGACAATATGCCCATATGCATAATATATAATATATTATGCCACTGTGTTTCATAATTATGCTGAAAAAATGTGTGTGTGTATATATATATATATATATATATATATATATATATATATTCAGCATTTCTTTTTACATCCATTTAGATTTTTTCTTGTGTGTAAGTAGTGCCCGTTAATTTGTCATATTTTAAAAAGCAATTTAACATACTTGAATGAGTAAAGCTTACTCAAAGATGACATTTGTTTAATGCAATATAAAGCAATGTAATGGCCCTGGCAACAGCAAGCAATTCTGTCATAATAAACACATTTTTTAAATAAAGCACTTTTGTCACCGCAGTAGGAGAAAGGTGGGAAGGAAAATGTCAACATATAAGGAGCGACCTAGAATATATTACACATGGGGCCGTGGAGAAAAAGAAATGTTGAGAAACATTGATGTTGAGTACACAACAATGATTACATTCTCGGGACCAACAATTACAATTTTTGAGTTTCGTTTGTTAATAATTTGCTACTTATTAAAGTAGTAAAGTTAAGTTATCTTACATTTTCTGTGTATTAGAAATTTTTATGTTTGGTCAGTAAGAGGTTTACTCAATCCACCATGAAAACCTGAGGAAAGGCTCAAACAGTGTGCAGGAAATTTGAAACAAACTTATTATTTTATAAGGTTATTTATTTTATAAATAATATTTTATATTATTTTATACTAGGTTATTTCAGTGCCAATTCAAGAATTGTTTTAAAATGTTGAAGCATTAACTTTACTCAGACAAATTTAGGGATTTTGTATGTCTGCAGGTTTACAGACTATGCTTGAAATGTGTACTGAAATACTGTATTGAAATACATTGTAATACATTGATGATATATATTTTTTTAAACTGAAATTTTGATCTTATATTTTTCAAACACCCTAAGAACTTCCTACCATTTTAGTGAAGAACTTCACTACCTTCTTTAGTTTTAATCGTTATTTGTTTGTTTCAGGTAATGTATGACTTCTGTGAAGCGCAATGGAATGTTTATTATTCATGCGCTTTGTCATTTTATTGGTCCTCTTATTTGTGCATGAATACAGTTTTATGAGCTATCACATTAAAGCTTTTGTGCCATTATCTTGAATGCTATTTCACTGGCCCCTGAAATGGTAGCTTTAGGATCGTAGGTTATCCATTTACCTTAATTTGCAGCTTTCTCTACAAATTGTCCTAATAAAGAAGGAAGTGTTTGCTTAATGCTTTAGCTCCTTTTATTGCAGGCTATTACTGTGTAGCAGGAAAGGAACCATAAATTCTGTTTTAATTTGATATTACTTTATTTAAAAAAGAAAATGTTTGTTGCTTAGAGTCCCTGATTTGAAGGGATTTTTTGGGGGAGGGAAAAGCAAGGACTTGAAAAATCTTTCAAGAGCCATGTCAGTATACCCCCTCCAGGTGTTCAAGACACATATACTGACTATATAACTTTCCATTAAGTCTGTGACTTTTGTGAGACGATTAACTGTCTGTAATACGTTCTGTTGTTAAACCTATCCAATAGGTCAGTGACTTTAGAACATTCACTGGGATCGTCTGAGGCCGCAAAAAGTGACAAACAGATCAGTTCCCTCAGTTTTAAAGGACATAATTGAAAACACACAGGTGTGTCAATAACAACCTGGCTGATGATGGAGATGATGAACTATATAGTTGCACCTTTCTACAATGATGTTTAATAATGTAAAAATTAGATTTTAAATAATCAATACTTTTGATTTATAGTATCCCTGCACTGAGGAAACAAAGCAGTGAAAAAATAATGTTAAAGGAAGGATTTTAACTACATATATGTGAAAGAGTCACTGGAATAACAATACAACTGAATGAAATGATCAACTATTTTGGAAGCACACACAAAAATGCATCCCTTTTCAAAGCTATTATAATACATAATGGAACTGTATGTTTAGTAAGGATAATCCACGACAAGGTGTTCTGCTATTGAAAAATAATGACCAACATGGAAGTGAAGAATGGTTGACTTTGCAAAGGTCATTATCTTCTGATAGCGGACCACCTTGGAGTGGATTCATCCCGCCTATCATATGACTAATTACCTTACAAAAGAAATCGATCAATAATGTCACACAAAATTATTTATTTATTATTATTTATTATCCTTTATTTAACCAGGAAGGTCCCATTGAGATACAATATCTCTTCTGCCAGGGAGTCCTGGTCAAGATGGCAGCAGGAAAATAAAAGTTTCATATTAAAACATACCAAAGAAAATAAAAAAATAAAAAATATAATAATAAAAAAAAACAGACATACAAGGATCAGGAGCTAAAAGGCACTTGTTGCTAAAAGCAATAACATTGTTCAGTAAAAACAGATTTTAACATATTTTTATACATGTCAAGAGAGGGTAAGGATTTCAGATTAAGAATGCCTTGTAACTCATTCCAGACATGCGGGGCATGAAAGGAAAAGGCTGATTTACCCAGTTCTGTTCGAATACTTGGGACCATGAGGAGAATTTTCTCTGAGGATCTAGTGTTATGGCTACTGGAGTAATATTTCAGTAAGCCGGATATGTACTGCGGTAGTTTACCCAGTAAAGCTTTAAAAATAAAAATTAACATATGGGTTTTTCTCCTTGAATACAATGAAGTCCATTGAACCATTTCATACAAGTTACAATGGTGCGTATGTACACTTGCACAAGTTACAAACCGCAGGGCAGCATGATAGACTACATCCAGTTTTTTCAACAGAGATGAAGATGCATGCATATAAATTTCATCACCATAGTCTTGACTTAAAGTGATTTTATTAGTCAATTATTTTCCACTTTGTTTTCGTAGATACTGTGCAGGTGTATCGACAAAGGGGAGCATTGCAGTAAACAGGCAGGAAGATATGAGGTAAGTTAATGGTGGACTAATGTCTTTTAATTTGAAAATTACATGCAATTCTTTCATGGAGTGATATGAAAAGTCTGTCACCCATAGTAACAGTCATTTTTCAGAAGTATTTAACCATAGAATGTCTGAAGTGGCCAATCAGAATGAAGCATTCAACAAAGCCTTGTAATAATGTTACATCTGATACAGTGGGAAGGATATTTAAGTTGTGATTTCACTGTACATGACGTAGTTAAGGTATTCTCAAAAAACCTTACTCAAAGCACCCCTAAAATGAGCATGCTGATTTAAACATTTTAAGAAAAGAAAAGCAAAGACTATCAGTCATAAGGACTCTGGATCAAAGACAAAACATCAGTAGATTTATGTTGAATATGAAACAATGTCCACATTGAATCTGAAATTTCCCTTTGATCAATATGTCCATTGTGCTGTATGTGTATGGATATATGTATGGCTGGAATGACAGTTAAATACGATATACAAATCAAGCATAGGTTAAGTAAGAAATAAGTGACATAAATTTTACATATTCAACATGTCTGCATGTCTCTGTTTATATTTGAGCAGGTAAAATTAGAGTTCCCTGCATTCCTGTTCATGGCATCCCTTCTCACCTGAGTGTAAAAATAGTCAAAATAAATACATTAGTGTTCTCATAAGCTGTTCCTCTTTCCTTCAGGGAGGGTAATAAACATCTCATTGGGGCTACGTTATGAATTCATTACTGCATTGACTTTCCGGGTCGAGGAGGTTGAGGGAAGGGCAATGTCATTTGGATAGGAAACTTGAATTTAATCTCATCCCAACCAACCTTGAATTCAATCAGTGTTTTTTTGTGTGCTAATAAATCTGCAATGAGGCCCACACGCCGACTTAGCGCAGCATTTTCGTCCCCTAAAGTTTACTTTACATGGACGCTGTGGAATTCAAAATGTAACCGCGTGAACTGTCAGCGGCCCACGGCACCCCTGATCACGGAGCTGTGGGACCTGGGCAAGGGACCCCTGATATACGTAGCTCAAATCCTTTGTCACTGAGTGTCATTACATCCAGTGATTTCTAGGACTGCTAGCCAGAGTTGGCACTGCCACAGTCCGGATTCAGTAGTAGGCCTTGGGGCTCTCCCACAAACCAGAACCTTATTTCCTGGCAAAGCTAGCCATCCAGCTGCACTGGTTCTCTTGTACTTGATTCTCTGTTGTGAACAATATTTGTCATTTTCTGGGACACAATTTTTGACACTACAAAAACATCCAATCTCGTTGTTCAGTTTACTAAATGGCCCTAAAGCATTCCTAGCCAAATCCTACTGTAAATTATTTAGTCCCAAGGGGCATTTTTATCTGTTGTCTGTTGTATCTGATCCAGTGATTTTTATGATGTTTGAGAGCAACAAGCAGCAAAAGGGAAAGATAGAGATTTTTCCTTCAGGGCTGTTTCTCTGAGGTAAATAATGAAGAACCAAGGCACGTTGCTCGGGTGATCAATTATCCATGTCACCAGATGGGTGAAAAAGTGAATGATTTTCCAAACACATTTCTGCCCGAGAGTTTGATCGCCTTAATGACAGCCATATGCTGATGGATGACAAAAGCTTCAAATTAATTAGGCTTCAGGGATCTACCAAACCTGGGGGTACTCTGTTGCTTGCTTGATCAAATTAGCGAAGGTATGTGCCAAAAGCACTAAGGCCTGATTTCAATCCTTGTTTCATACGGTAAAGAAATGAAGAAATGTCTTGGGGAGGGGTGCCTTTGCAAAGGTGGTATATGAAGCCTAGAATACAAACCACAAAAAGGCATACTATATCTGAAGCCAGGTCTGGGACTAAAATCAATGATGACCATGGAACAGTTTTGAAGCCACACAGACCTGATCTCATGACGAACAGCAGAAGAATTTTGGTTTGGGTTAGGGTTAGCACACAGAAGTAGTTATAGTAAGGTGGTACTGCTTGTATCGTATTCACAATTATTCACAACTATAATCTTACAATTCAATGAAACTCAGATTTTGCATTTTGCATTGTACACTGTCTACAAAGCCAGTCGTGTTCTAATTGCGCATTGCGTTGGCACAAAATCTACGGAATGGATATTAAGCAGCCACTTGTCAGATTTAGTTCCCATTGTGTATCATCTGCCATTACGTCAGTGTTGTTTTGGACCCTGAAATCCGGAGTGCTCTGCCTTTCATTTGATTACGCTGGAGCTGCACAGTAGTACCGGACTGATGAGAGTCTCATGAATAGGGATCAGTGCCTTTGTGCTAATGATGCCGTGCATCAGAGAATGTGGAGTAAAGCAGGTAGAGAAATGGTGCATTTTGAATCAAAAGCAAATCACCAAAGTAATAATCGCATATAAATAAAGGTAATTGGGCATGAGTCAACCACTCAATGCTGTATAATGGAAATTAAGTCGGCGTGCACAGCGGAACTTGCTGGAACAAAGGAAGGTGCCTCAAAGTATCTTCCTTGAAAGATTTTCTAAACCCTCAACTCAAAAGGACCACAAATGAATGGCCCAAGCTAGTACAAAAGTATGGCTCTGTTACTTAAAAAGTCTATTTAGAATTGTACTTATTAAAGTCACTTTCACTACATAGTCTTAAAAATTACTAAACTGTATTTTTTGTTACAGCCAAAAACATCTGGTGGACATAATGAAAGAGAAAATGATTGTGTTGTAACTATCAAATAACTTTAACCCAATTAGGTTTATGAATATCTCTACTAAAACTCACAGCCTATGCTATATTTCTAATATACATAATTAAATAAATAAATAAATAATGTTCACCTTTCTTATGCTCCTTAATACTTTCCTTATGAAAATTTTGTCACTTAGCCTTTATTAGATCATTGATGATAATACATTACATTACATTACATTACATTATAGGCATTTAGCAGACGCTCTTATCCAGAGCGACGTACAACAAGTGCATAGGTTTCATGATGTAGAGGCGCAAAAGAAACACTAGAGTGAAGTAAGGATCGTAGTGCCAGAAGTGACCACATCGATCAGGACTCCAACCCTGTAGAGTAAGCTTGTTCAGCAAGCAAGAATCCTACCAAGTACAAACTAGCACTGGAATCACACCTAATCATACAAAAACAATCCTGCCAGATACACTAACATAATCAAATTATCCTAGCTAGGTACAATGAGCTGAACTATAGGCTAGGGAGGGGTGGGGAGAGGTGCAGCCTGAAGAGATGAGTCTTCAGTCTGCGTTTGAAAGTGGTGAGATTCTCTGCTGTTCTGACCATCACGGGGAGGTCATTCCACCAGCGAGGGGCCAGGACAGACAGCAGACGGGAGCGGGAAGTGCAGACGCGAAGAGGGGAGGTGCCAAGCGTCCAGAGGTGGCAGAACGGAGAGGTCTGGCTGGTGTGTAGGGTCTGATGATCCTCTGAATGTACCCTGGTGCTGACCCTTAGCTGCCTGGTATGCAAGCACCAAGGACTTAAATTTGATGCGAGCCATAACAGGCAGCCAGTGGAGGTCAGTGAGCAGGGGGGTGACATGGGAATGTCTGGGGAGGTTGTAGACCAGACGCGCTGCAGCATTCTGGATGAGCTGCAGGGGTCTGATGGCGGATGCTGGCAGACCAGCCAGTAGCGAGTTGCAGTAGTCCAAGCGGGACAGGACCATCGCTTGAACCAGGAGCTGGGTTGCGTAGGTGGTGAGGAAGGGGCGGATTCTCCGGATGTTGTACAGGAAGAACCTGCACGTTCGACTCACCGCCGTGATGTTCTGGGAGAGGGACAGTCTGTTGTCCATCACCACTCCAAGGTTTTTTGCGGTGGGTGATGACACCACAGTGTCCCCCAGGGAAATAGAAAAGTCAAGAAGGTTAGAGGATGGAGCAGGGATGAAGATCATCTCCGTCTTGCCTGGGTTCAGCTTAAGATGGTGGTTATCCATCCAGCTCTGGATGTCCCTCAGGCAGGCAGAGATGCGAGCAGAGACCTGAGTGTCAGAGGGCGGGAAGGAGAGAAAGAGTTGGGTGTCATCGGCATAACAATGATAGGACAACCCATGGGCAGAGATTACAGGACCAAGAGATTGGGTGTACAGGGAGAATAGGAGGGGGCCAAGGACAGAGCCCTGGGGAACTCCTGTGGCAAGGGGGCGAGGTGCTGATACTGCACCAGCCCAGGCGACTTGGAAGGAGCGACCGGAGAGGTAGGACTCAATCCAGTCAAGTGCTGTGCCACAGATCCCCATAGCTGCCAGGGAGGACAGGAGGATGGGATGGTTGACGGTGTCAAAGGCAGCAGAAAGGTCTAGGAGGATCAGGACAGATGAATGGGAGGCTGCTTGTGCGGCGTGAAGCGACTCATTGACCGAGAGGAGTGCGGTCTCTGTCGAGTGGCCAGGTCTGAAGCCAGACTGGTAGGGGTCTAGGAGGTTGTTCAGGGAGAGAAAAGAGGAGAGTTGATTAGAAGCAGCTCGTTCAATTGTTTTGGATAGGAAAGGGAGAAGGGAGACAGGACGATAGTTCTGGATGACAGAGGGATCCAGAGTGGGCTTTTTCAGCAGTGGGGTGACGTGGGCCAGCTTGAAAGAAGAGGGGAAACGTCCAGAAGACATAACATACATTAAGGGGAAGAAAAATAATTTGCATTATCAATTGTCAAAAGCAGTTAAAAATGCTCATATAACACTTGTAACTGTTCATTCTCATATAACATCTCACAGATTCTAGGCTTGTATATCATTGCCACTGTGCCATGCAGTAGTGGACGTTGTATGCAAAAACAGAGGTGACAGGTTCTTATTTATACATGATTTACATTTGTATGATTTATATTTACTAGATTTTAGACATATTTACATGTGCGTTTCAGAAATTGTCACAATTGCCACAATTTCAGTACCTAAACTGGTTTTACCATTAGAAACTGACTGAAGTATTGTGTTAAGGCAGAGTGGAGACTAGAGACTGAAAGGAGGGTTCAGCACAGCTGAAAATGCTGAACATGAAAAGTGAAAGATATACCAGAGACCCTATTGCACGGTGGTGAGTTCCCAGACAGTTTTCACTGGAAGAAGCCATATAGAGCACAAATGCCCAAGAAAAGGATTTGCGCCATACGGTGGCCATGTTGCTACGGTCAGCATGTCACCGTCTCAGAACAATGTCCCTAAATTACCCTTATCCTTCTTTTTTTTTTTTACTAAATACTTCAGGTCATGCATGTCCTGTGCATTTCAGGACCTAGTGTGTTTGCTCTTGCCTTGTGGTAAACCAATACGTACTCTGAGTGAAGCAGGTCCACTGCAATGGCAGAGTTCGGAAGAGGACAGAGGTGTTTTCTCTTCTGCTTTAAATTAGGAAAGGTACGCAGTCCTGTAGCCAGACACAGCCATTCTGTTCATGGGAAATGGCTGCTGATGTAATTGATGTTCTATATTAAAAGTCCAAACATGACCATAGATCATGCAGATAAAGAATGTACTCCATTAGCACATTAAAGAGTTCAGTTCTATCAGTGTGTAGAATATAACTCATGCTTGACAAATAAGAACTATTATTCCAGGGATAAACAAGATTGCACAGACCTTTAACTTAAACCTTGAGCATAGATGAAGACGGCAAATAAAGACCAAAGGAAACTCCAACTCAATGCAGCACAAAGGATTTATTACTGTTTCTGGAGAATTCTTTGCACTTGGATGAGCTGAAGAAGCTCTGCTTCAGAGGTCCTCTCTCCATGTTGCGGCCTGTAAATCTCATCAGGGAGATGACCTGTCTCAGTCTTAAAGGGTGGCCATGGACATTCTATTTGGTTTCAGACACATTATCCTCCATTCCCTGCATGTACAGAGGGGGGTAGTATAATCAGCCCAGAGGAATATAGGTAATGCTTGCTTCTTAAAGCAGGCTCGAGTCCCATGTGGAGGGCAGCATGAGGGACGGCCCATCAGCCTCTTACCAATGAATCCTAATCCGCCTCACAGATCAAACGACTGACCTTGTAAATCTCATGTAGTAATTGGGATCCAATCGTTTTACAGTGTCAGGTTTCTCTGGAATTATTAACCCTTTCCCATTAAAACATCTGTAATGTAACTGATTTAATTGGCATGTGAATATTTAGGGCAGAAATATAGTAGTAGGCAGAAATATTGTAAAATCCTTTAATGTAACATCTTTGGTTCATAATTATCCATGTGACCGGACGGCAAACTGCAGCAGCTTGTCAGTGGTCACAGGAGACAGGCAAGATGAGGCTCTTACTGTCAATTTGGTTGATGGAAATATCTTGGGCGTGTCCTGGGTTTAATGGTATCCAACTAAAGAGTTCTGTCGAGGCTGAAAGTGGTGCCACCGTAATGAGCACTGACATGTCAGTCTGAAGTCCAGAATGACTTGGCCAAGGACAGCAGTACAGTAAGTCTCCCAGGCATTATTTAACCAAGTGGATGAGCTTGTCTGGACAGGGAATGGGACAGAAAGAACTTTCCCCACTTTGACCGTCAAAAAACAGATTTTTTTTTTGCAACGTTCTGTAATTACAAGCGGACTGCTCGCTGTCTAATGGTTTTCTCCTTTTAAATCCCTCTCATTTGTTCCTTAAAGGAAGGCTCTCTGGGTCTGAATCAAAGGATAGATTTAAAGCCATCTTGCTTCAAGGCCGTTACACAAGCGCAACTCCCAACTAACCAAAAAATGCAGATGCTGATAGCGTGCCTTGTTTTTAGTGTTGGCCAGCTTTTATAAGGATTCATCTCAGCCAATTCAACATGTAAATCAGTATTTGGCAGAGTTGGTCCGAGAACAGGCTGCAGGCCAACTACATAGCATGCTGCTCACGTTCACTGGCAGTTTCTCCCATTTTTACCATTTTCCTGCATTATAACTTATTTCATTTTAATACTACCAAACTGTATCCGTGTTCATGCTCATATACACGTGAGTGCACACATTTTGCCAAAACCTGTCTGCTAACTAGTTTACTTGCTCCATCTGTAGCTAAAAGGGATCTCTGTTAAGTCCTTTGTAAATTAAATGCAGTCCCTGTAGTTGGTATTCTACCTTTGTATCAAGAGAGTGCCCAGTGCCAGTAGCTTGTGGATTTGCTCAGGTGCAAAGCATCAGAGTTTGAAAACGCCAGTGCATTCTGCTTACATTTCTCAGCAGGGGTCTGGATAAAGTCCCAGGCATCGAGGTCTTAGTAACCACTACCAGCTGGGATCCATCAAATCACTTATGAATTAAATTTAAAAAAATGACTGTTCATCTTTGAAGCACATTGAGCAATAAAGCCATTATTCCTTTCAGTATATGTTTATTGTATCATATTGTAGTATTTAAAGTCTTGGAAGGTAATTTTTCATTACCTGTTAGACAGCAAACTTAGCCTGGGCACTCTGCTCTACACGTTTTAGTCAAAATCAGCCAAAGCTGGTCAAAGTCAGCTTGTTGGCAGATTTGGGTTGGGGTTTAATATGGCTTAGAGCAGTACTGTACTTACAGTGGAAGGAAGGTCCATTTATACGTTTTCGTCCTGCTGCAATGATGTACAGAAAGCTTGAAAGGGAAGAGGGCACACACCATTTTCACCCCATTTACCGGGAGAGAAGCAAGAGGCCAATCATAATGCTTTTTCGAGCCATTTCAGAGATCACACTGATGGTGGGTAGGAGGAGGGTATTTAGTGCAATTTTATCAGATGTAGGGAACTTGCATTTCTTCCAGTGTTCTTGTGAATGGCTGTTATACAATTTATTCTTTATTCGATTTAACTAGCTGGGACAGATTCCCTTCTGGCTAAAGGCATTGTAAGGATGTTGCAACCTTAAGCCTCTATGACAAACACAATGAAGATCAAATGTGTTAGATATATTTCAAAGAGTGTGTCAGTCATATAAACACACAAACACACACACATAGATGCAATAAACACTATTGCAGACAAAGTCAATGGAGGTCTTTGATGACTCCATTTCCACATTGATTCAGATGAAGGGAACACTAATGAAACAGTTCCTGGTTATTATGGTTTTATAGAACATTCAGTCCTGATTCTAAGAGCAGAACTGGGTAAACAAGATCTTTCTACAGGTTTCTATAACTGCAGCACCACTAATTGTGCACCACATTCTAATTAGCAGATAATAACACCATAATATCAATATAAAAGGAATAATGACATTCATAATGGTAAGACATTCGAGAGAGAGAGATAGAGAGAGTGAAAATACCACCAATGACCAATAGGTCTTTTTACATTCAACAGAATCCGTTATGAATACATTAATCCTAAGAAATCACAGACAGGGTACCTAAGCAGTGGCAGCACAATCTAAAGTTTTAGGAATAGCACTGCAGGTTGCTGCAGTTTTTTAAAATTTATTTGAAAGAACATGAAGGATAAAGGGAAATGTGTTCTTTGTATCACATTAGACCCTGGCTATTAAGTCACTCTGCTTCAAATCTGTCCCTGTCTGTCTCAGTTGTGAATCTCATATACACAAAGGCATGCTATCTTGATGAGAAATGACAACATCTATAGCCTCTCCTCGCTCATAAATACTGATATATAAACACATATTTCTTTCCTGTATCTGTATGAATATATCAGAGATTTGTTTTGTTTTTTTCTTTTGTGGCACATCCACCAACAGGCTTTTGGTAAATGAGTTATATCTAGGTCCTCCCATCTACACTGTGAGGTAAATATACTCCTATTAGTGTTTGGCCACCAAGCATAAAATTCTCAGGGCCAAATTGAATTTGGATTTCCAGAAACAATTTATTGTAAGTCAAGTTATGTATAGTGAAGTTCTACAGTGAATACTCCTTCATTAAGCAAAGGCAGAGGTCTGCAACAGTATTTCTGCAGACTATTAACCTGTTCATTGGTCCAGTGAGCAGAGATGTCACAGGAAAACAGCAGCCAGAGGCCCCAGATACGATGTGCCCCACCACAGAGGCCTGGTGGAGGAGCCCAGCATTTACACATATGAACCGAGCATGGCGGAAGTCTCTGGCAGCCCATCAGCAGCTGCCAAGCCTTTTATTATGATTTTTTTTCTCCCGCTGCGTGATGCATGGGCTCCGTGACTGAGGACTCTCAAAATCTGATTGCCACACTGAATAATAATCCGCTGTCTGAATTCACAGTCCTTTTTTCATTCTCTGCTCTTCAAAAGAAAAGTCTCTGCCTTGATGCGCCATAGTGGAAATTAGCAAATTGCTATTACCCGGTACATTACATCTCTCCTTGTTTAATATAAGGTTAATGTTCTTTGTACACTGTCCCTGTTCAAATAAACTAAATAAATAAATTAAAAAATAGACACACAAATAACATGCAGACCATTTACTTGCTAAATGCCAAATCAAATTTTGTATGTTTCCACCACCCCACTCCCTTCCCTCTCCACCATCACACCACCTCTCTCTCTCTCTCTTCCGCTCTTTCTTTCTCCATCTCCTTTGGAGTTTGTCCCACCAATGGGTCGGCACAGTGTCCCAATATCACATGCAAATCATACTCCGTCCAGGCCGGTGTGTCATTTGATGTGACTTTGATGGTCTCTGATGATTAAAGACCCACGGAGTACATAAAACAGAGTGCGCACAGCCAGGGTGGCTAGTCTGTCCCCGCTTGCAAATGCACCGGATCACGAGTCATTAATAAGGGGCATTTTGACGTGTCCCGAGGCAATCGTAAGAGTGAGGGGCGCAGTGATGGAGATGGTAATAAGAGGAGCCATACATCTTACCATACATTAGTGGTTGGGAGGAAGCATCTCCCAGGGAGAGACTAGCCCCCTCCAAGCATCCATCACCAGGTCGCTGTCCACGGATGGGATTTTGATGGAGCTGCATCCCGGCGCCCGTGTTTGGAGCAGGGAGGCATTTTTGGGGATGTTGACTGATGTAACGAGCGTAACAGTATTCAGACTGAGACGATGCCTAGGGAGAGGCGGGGCCTCTGACACATTGATTAAACGCCACCTGGCCGTGACGGCCCAGGGCGGCTCCCGGCATCCAGAGTCGAGGCGGAGCGCTGCCTCCCACCGCCGGGGCGCGAGGTGAAGCGAACGTCCGCCCACCGCCGCGGCCCGAGGCGGAGCAGCCCTTCCCCACACCTAACACCAGCATCCATCTCAAAGATGAATATTTCCCTTTTATTCAGATCTCAGGAGCCCTCCTTCAACGTGACCCCCAGACTTAATGCGCGCTCCCATATAGACAGGGGCGAGTATAATGACTTTGCTGGTAATGATCTGCACCGGTGGAGGATTTCACTCTCTAAATGTACAGAGTGGTGCAGTTTCACAGAGCAAATGGACAGGGGGAGAACAAATAAAACACTCCAGTTCAAAGGCGGAACACTCTCTCCAGTCTGCCAAATTGAATCCTCAAAGCCCGTTTCCTCTGTCGAACAGATTTATCATGTTTCACACTTGGTGCGGAAGTCTGCTGCAAGCTGCAGATGAGCTGCTTGTATGTAGCATGCTTACGGATTTGTGACTTGCATGCATTATGGGCTCTCTATCGACTTCTGATGGATTTGTGGTGTGAGCTGTTATAGCTGCTCTGGACACAGCCAAAGTGCCCAGGGGCTGGTTGCCTGCTGTTAGGAAGTTGAGCGGTGTTGGGGCCGTCGTTAGTCACAAAAGAGTGAAGAAGACCGTGCCCCTGGGTATGGCCGTTAAACCTGCCTACCGCCTCTCAAAAGCCTGGCTGCCATTTTATTCCTTGAGGTTTCGATTCCAGTCGGGCATGCAGTCATCAGATTCTGTTAGAAACTCCTCGGCTGTATCTTAGTTTCCTTTCCAGTTTCTTCAGTTTACCAGTCTGTCCTGAGGTGGTAAGAACGGCAGAAAGTAATGTGCCCATTGAAGAATGAATCCCCCCATTGCTACTTAAAAAAAACCCTGCAGGACTTAATGTTATTCCCCTCATAATTTTCTGTTGAGCCAAAGAAGAAAATGGGGCAGTTCAATCAAAAGAAACTGAGCTGGCAACATGACAGCCATAATTAGCATAAAATGAGATGCTGGTTACAGAGGGCAAATGATGCTTCTACAAACAGCTTTCCGCATCTTATATTTATGGTTTTCATTTTCTTACGACCCCCCCACCTTTGGAATCATGTTTGTTTCATTAACCCCCCACATCTTAGAAATGATTACGAAATGCAGAAACTGTCAGAACCAATAAAGGGAGACTCCGCAGTGCACTGATTGGGTTCAGAAAAACCAACTAACTTGAAACACAGTGGCATTTCTGTTGGTCCGAGTGCTCATGTAACTTTTAAACAAACCGATCAGAAGGATGGGGTGTGGTCTGGCTACAAAGATCATGTAATTCATATGTGAATTATATGATAACTGAATCATTCTGAGGTCTCATTTCCCTCTTACGCATGTACATGCACACCCACCCACACACACACACACACACACATACATACATATTCATATGTTTCAGGCCTCTACACCCTCTAACACATGTTCTTGGTCTAGCTGGTCCACAGCTCCATAGCAGGCCCAATGTTGAGTTAGTTTTCTTCCTGGAATAACACACAAGCAGAATCAAACTCATAACATACACTTACATTACAGGCATTTAGCAGATGCTCTTATCCAGAGCAACTTACACAACTTTTACATAGCATTTACATTGTATTCAATTATATATATGCTGAAGCAATGCGGGTTAAGTACCTTCCTCAAGGGTACAACGGCAGTGCCCTAGCGAGGAATCGAACCTGCAACCTTTTAGGTTCCAAGACCAACTCCTTACCAATTAAGCTACACTGCCTCCCACTTTTATCTTATGATTCCAAGAAAATGTAAGCTGTAAATGTACCACAAATCTGGTTCAGCCAAACCTCACTTGTATATTAAACTTGCCTCATACCAAGCCTTTTGACAAATTCAATGCATATTTTAATATTATTTATACACACAATATAAAGTGTTGCACATAACATTTTCTTTTAATATTTAAATATCTGTGCCAAAAAAGCGATGTGCAATATGAGCAGCATTGTTATTAAAATGAATTATAGCACACGCACGTTCCCACACACACACACAGCCTAGCAACAAAAATAAAACACTTTGCATAAAATTATGAATATTTCTATGAGTCTGCGTATCTATAAACTGCAGCTTTTGACTTAAGACTAAGCAAGCAGCACACTCAACTAATGTGATTATGCATATTAGCTGTGACACAACTGTAATTTTATTTGCCAGGATGCATAGTGACAATGAAAATACAGCAAAATAAGCTGTTATGGATATTCTGTATTGGAAACATGATTCACCAGTAACCAGCAAAAAATAGTTACGATTCGAATGTTATTTGTCCACATTCAGACATTTATAAGATAATGTGTGTCATAAATAAATAAACAAATAAATGTATGCATGCGGATATGTAACAGGCCACTGTCAGATTCACATAGAAGTGTGTTGTTTTTTTTTACATTTTGGAACTGAATATCAATCTGCTGAGCGGTGCAGTGGATATCACTGTCGCCTTGCCACAAGACATTACCGAGTTCAAATCCCAACCAAGAGCCTTTCTATGTGGAGTTTGGGTGTTCTCCTGGATTTCCACTGGGTAGTCCAGTTTCCTCCCACAGTCCAAATACATGCAGTTGGCTAACTGGAGACTCTAAATTTCCTGGAGGTATGAATGTGCGAGACCTGTCCAGGGTGTACTCCAGCTTCTCGCCCCACAGTATTCTAGGATAGGCACTAGCCCCCCCATGACCCTGACCAGGAATTGGTTAAGAAAATGGATGGATATCAATGTGCCCTGAAGAAACAAGAAAGATGCACCGTATGCTATCAGTAAAAAAGTGGCAATACTTTTTATTCATTGGGCTGTTTAACCCCTTAAGTTGCACTCTAACACAAGCCTGAAAATTACATACCCAAAATAAAATGGTGACATTTCTTGAACCCTTTCGAGTACAGGCATAATCCTGGTCTCTTCTGAAAAGTAACCATGGGGCGTTTGTTTTACAAGAGTCAGAATTACTCTAAATATTACTGAAAAAAGTAGCAACAGATCAAACAGTGGAATTTTTTTGTGACCTTAAAGATTTTATATTTATTTATTTATTTATTTTTGAGTGGATACAGATCCTTGTGGCTGTGCCTGGTGGGCTTAAAAACACCATGCAGCCACAGCCGCAACGCTGGTTCAAATTTATTAAATTTATTATACCACCAAAAATGAGCATTCTGTATTGTTTTTCCTGAGTTATGCCTAGGCAGATTTCCAAAAAGACCATTGGAGACTTCAAAAGGACACTCAGTAACCAAATAATATTATGGGTCTTCAGAAGTGTAAAATTCTGCATATTGTATACTATATGCTTGTGGAAGAAGTATGCCTAAAAGTAGCTTGCATTCCCACTACCTGCCACCCTCCACCTCCCCCTCCCACTCCATCTCCTTTCTCCTCCCCTCCCCTCCCCTCTCCACCTATCTGTTAGTTTCTCCATTTTGGGGACTAAATATGACAACGATTTCGTTCGCTGGATTTTTGCCTTGACAAGCATATTACTTTATTGTGATTTGTGTCATCTGTGGAGTTCCAAAATGCAAAGATGGTGATCCCCCAAGCTTGTCCTGCCACCCCACATATTACGAAATAAGGAACCATTGTCGCTAAAACACCGGTATGGTAAAATAGTTTATAGAGATACTGTGAGATTTAACACTTTCAAATGGTGTATTGTGTGACCAGACTGTAAAAAATGGAATGAATATAAATAAACCCACATTTCACAAAATGTCTTACTGCTGCCATTGTCACTGTATGAAAGCAAAACATGTTCACTTCACATATTTGTGGGAAATATGTGGAGGTCAGGTAGATACACAAATGTAATCATTAAAATAAAGATAATTCCAAAAGTAAACCAGGTGTATTTGTGTGTGTCTGTGTGTGTGTGTGTATATATATATATGTATATATATATATATATATATATATATTACTAAAAATACTACTCCACATTTAATTCTGTGAAGTAATGCCTTTAATGGAGACCCAATGTCTCTGGGGAGTTTGATTGTTTATACCTTCTTAGTTCATGACCAGCTGTACCACTCTTCAGTAACCTCTAAAAAATATTTAGTTATTAATGGGATGTTGCCATTAGCAACAAAAGCAGTATTCTTGCCTTCTGTGAAGAGTGGGTTGGAAATGTAGAAACTATTCTCAAATTATTTTTATTCCAGACATATTGTGCTGCAGTTCTTCAGGCTTTTTTCCTCATTAGAGATTTTTGTTTGTGGTTGTTTTCATGGAACAACAAGACAAGAAAACAAACAAGAAAATATGCACATATACCATCAACAATACATGCTTAAACTGACATCTGAAAAAAAATTTGTGAGAAAATTATGTTCGTTTTTTTTTTTTTTTCTTTCGGGGACATTTTTATGATTTTAAACTATAGACTACCCCAACCAGATAAGGCAATAAAAAAATATATGTTTCTATTTTCACCGTACATTCCAGTCAAGAAGTTGTGGGAACATTTTGCAAGGATTTATGGGAGTTCAGCGCATGCCAAGTACGCTTCAAAAAATATCCTACTCTGGATTTCACCTCCCATTGCGCTCCATCAGAAATGTTTATAACAATCAGCCCTTTGAATGCACCCCTTGTGAGCAATGCTCCCTGAAGCTTGCACTTTCATGGTCTGCCCCCAATGGCAGGATTGGGAAATGCACATATATTTCCCCTACAGGCCTGTTCTCTGCTCCACGCTGCACTCATAATCAAATCTAAGTGTTTTCTGTTTCCATGCAAGTCTGAGAAGCCGAAGGCTATGTTGATCTTCTGCAGCAATAGTCATGGGAGTGCCAAAACGCCTCACTTCAGAGACCTTTTGTTGGTGAGTGAACTTTACATTGTGAGTGTACCACTGCCGTTTAGTATGCCTTTGGTTGAATCTCTAACTTCTGGGGGGAAAAAATATATCTCTCATCCCCCAGCCACTTTTGAGCATTGCCAGAAGGATATTCCATGGGGAGTAGGAATTTTACTGTGCAGCTTCCGAGCTGAGGGACTTTGATAGCAGAGAGAAAATAAAACTCTTCAATCTGAAGCAAGATTGTTTTGACCATAACAGTGCAGTATGCTGAGTGTAATAATGGAACAATCCCATCACTCAGAATGTATGTGCTTCAATATTACCTTTGTTGATTTGGGACATTTATTGCATTTAGGTTTTGTCTCTGAAAATATACTGTACAGTGAGAGAAATGCCATTCTTTTAATGTAGTACCAGCCAGGCTTATATTTCTTTTGAGTTGGGCAAAAATCCATGTTATGTCACGGGAGTTTCAACTAGACCGTATTGACACCTCATAGAATTGTTTTTTCCACTTTAATTAACAAAGATATTGGGTGCTCTGTTTGTATATTTATTTCAGTGCAAACAATATGAAATTAGCAATTGATGCAGTATACCTACAAAACATTTAAACATTAAGGGAGTGAGTCTGTTTTCAAAAGCATTATCTCAGGGGAAATAAGTAATACAAATCTGCAACAGTAAACAAGAACCTGAGGCAACACACAGAAATTGTCACCAATGCTGTGCCATGAAAAAGTATTTGCCCCCTTCCTGGTTTCCTCTATTATTACATGTTTGTTAAATTGAATGGTTTTCAGATGTTTAGCCAAAATATAATATTAGACAAAGGGAACATGAGTAAACACAAAACACATTTTGAAAATTATTATTTCATTTACAAAATAATATAAATTAAAGTTATCAAAAGAAAGTAATCAACAGAATAACTTAAACTGAAGTCATCAAACACCTGTATCACTCATGAGAAATATTAATTGCAACCTTAAACTTAACTGGTTGCACCACCTTAAGCAGCAATAACTGCAACCCAATGCTTCCTATAATTTGATATCAGTGTTTCACATCACTGCAGAGGAATTTTAGCCCACTTTTCTTTGCAGAACTGTGTTAATTCAGACGACTTGGTAAGTTTCATTTCAGGTCCTGCCACAGCATCCCTATTGGGTTCAATTCAGGGCTTTGACTCGACTCCAAAACTTTAATTTTGATTCTTTTCAACCATTCAGTTGTGAACTTTCTTTTGTGTTTTGGATCATTGTCTTGCTGCATAGCCTAATTATGCTTCTTCTTCAGCTCACAGACAGATGACCAGACATTCTCCTTAAGAATTTTTTTTGGTACTGAGCAGACTTCAGGGTTGCTTCAATAATGGTACGTCGTCCAGGTCCCGAGGCAGCAAAGCATCCCCACACCATCACGCTACCACCACCATGTTTGACTGTTGATATGAAGTTCTTAATGTGAAATACTGTATTTACTGCACGCCAGACATAACGGGACCTGTGTCAACCAAAAAGTTCCACTTTTGACTCATCGCCCATAGAACATTATCACAAAAAGCTTCAGAATCATCCAAGTTCTTTTTTGCAACTGTGAGACTTTGATATTTCTGTTGGTTAGCAGTGCTTTCTTCCTTGCTACTCTCCCAATAATCACATTTTTACCCAGTCTCTTTCTTATTGTGGAGTTATGAACACTGACTTTAGCTGAGGCCAGGGAACATTCTTTGGATGTTCTTCTGGGATCTTTTGTGACTTCTTGGATAAGATGTTGCTGTGCCTTTGGAGAAATGTTTGGCACTCCTAGGAAGATTCACCACTGTTCCAAGAATTTTATGTTGGAGATAATGGCTCACTGTGGTTCAGTGAAGTCCCAGAGCCTGAGAAATGGCTTTGTAAGCCTTTCTAGAATGATACATTTATTTTTTCTCATCTCTTCTGGAATTTCCTTTGACTATGGAATAGTGCGCTTTGCAGTGACTACTCCTCTCTTACTGATGGTAAGGTTCAATATGTATGATCTTTACATTCAACAGGGCTGGCTGCAATCAAGACTGGCTGTGTTCAATCAGCTGAATTTAATTATCAGTTAAATTTGATTGATTGGTTGAGTAACTAAGGGGGCAATTACATTTCTAAGATGGGTCAAATAGGTGATAACTTTTTTTGATAACTGTTTTGTTTACTCGGTTTCCCTTTGTCTAATATTACATTTTGTCTCATGATCTGAAACCATTGAGTGGCGCAAATAAGCATAATAGAAGAGATCAGGATGGGGAAAAATACTTTTTCACAATACTTTCTAGTGTAGGAAAATGTGTAGCTGATTGCCTGACATTTTAATTGATCAAACTCTCCTGGGAGTGTGGTGCCACAATGCTAGCTAATGACACTGCTGCTACTGTAAAAGGTGCTTTCTAGGAGGGCTGTGCTGGACTCTGGGCTGGCATCCTCCAGTGCCACCCCTCACAGTTAGTCAGTGGGCATGCTGGCTCTGTTCATTTGATTTGAGCTCCAGTCACTATTGAAGTCAAATCAAAAAAATGTTTTCGCTGTCCTAACTTTAGCCAAGTACTACGATTTAATTTACTCATTTTTTAGACAATTTGTTTCCTTATTTTTTAAATGAAGTCAATTTATCAGAATTTATAGAGAACGTAAATTTTTATTGGATCTGCTCTCCCTGTCTGATATAAATTATATAAAAGACGGGTCCCTTAATGAGCTTGAAGGTGAAATAATTGTCAGTGCCAACTATAAAAGGATATGATTCCAATTTTTACCAACATATGCTGTCTACATGAATATCTGGCCACATGCCTGAGATGCATAAAACCAGACAAGAGTAGTTAATGGAAAATGTTAAGAACTATGCGAATGTAAAACTCAGCACTTATGGTTGCCCTCACGTCACTTGTGAGGTTACACTTGTGGTTCTGTGCTATGCACGTTTTGTGCAAATGCAATTAGGAAAGGTTTTCCCTGCAATCATTTAATATGAAGCATATGCTTCTCTATAATTGCTTATACTGTATGCTTTTCTTGGCACTCTGTGTACTGCTTCCTCACACCATGTGGTACTTCCTATTCTGTGCCTATTTATGTTCTTGCACTTCTATTCTTTATGGTACGCACTTTATACTATACTCTTTCATGACGGCCCTGCCATTTGACAGATGCTTTAAAGTCATCCTAATTTTTAAAGCATCTGTCAGATTAATAAATACCTGTGACTAAGACGTGAGTGATTGATCCATTTCTAAAAGGTTTGTTATAGTGATTAAGGTTAAACTGATATTTTAATTGTAATATTTATGTAAATTTCTGGAAATACATTTTTCTTTTTTTGGTGGAGCTATAAAAAACAGAAATGGTTGCCAATCCTATTTTTTTGGGGGGGAAGACCTGGGAGGAATCTGAATTTTGTGTGTACAAGTTGCCCAGAACAGCTGGCATGTTAAATAATTTATTGAATGCAATAACTCTGCACTGGTTGCTAATGGAAGTGACATGGAAAGACACAAATTGTATCGTGTATCTCTATAGATTAGAATAACAGCACTTTGGCACTTAACATGAAATCAGAAATGAAATAGCTGTTCGGTATATTTTACCTTTACTCAAGCATGCCCCGCTTAGATAATTATTTTCAGTTCATAATTTATGTTTATTTGCCTGCTGGCACTAATTTTCACCATTGATTTGGAAAGAATTATGTCTTAGGAACAATTGTATGCAACAGGAGAATGGTTGGATATGATGTTATTGTATTGTGACCTTCATGAAAGAATGAGAAAGAGAACATGCGGTCATTGCTTTGTACTGGTAACAATCTGTTGTGTTTAATGCTGCCGTCTAAAGAAAGGGAACATGAAACAGGACAGAATTCATGGCACCTGTACTAGCTTCAACCTTAACTGCTGTAGGGGAGGGTAAAGGAAACAAAAACGGCAAAGAAGCACTGTATGCAGAGAAAAGGTGGACTCAATCTCCTGTTGACAACTCCATGACTCTGACCCGTCTACCATTAACATATAATTAATCACTTCTGTATCAGTCTAACAAATCAATAGACAAAATTTCATGTCAGATTTGGCCTGTTGGTGGTGCTAGAGGGGTGGATGAACTGACCCCAAGCTTGGTTTCTGGATACTTTGGCCTGTCCTCTATCAACGTGCCAAATTTCACAGAAATCCACCAAGCTGTTCTATAGGCTGCCATGGCAAAAACGACAATAATAATAGTCATAGTGAAAATTATGACAATTACAATAGGTGCCTACGCACCTTTTCCTAACTATATTGTCCCTAGTGCTCTGATTACCTATATCTTAGATAGTATCTAGCACTGTATCAAGCCTGGTCTTGAAAATCCCTAGGGTTTATGCCTCTACTACGTGACCTGGCAGGCTGTTCCACACATTGACTACTTTCTGTGTGAAAAAAATTCTTCCAAATGTCTGTATGAAATTTGCTAATTTCCATTTATGTCCCCTCATTCTACTAACAGCTCAACCTGAAGAATCCCTTGCAGTTCACTTTGTTAATCCCCTTTATGAATTTACAAGTCTCAGTCAAATCACCCCTAACTCTCCTTTTGCTAAGCTTGAAGAAATTAAGCATCTTAAGTCTTTCCTCATAGCTTTTATCTTTCATACCAGGAATCAATTTGGTTTCCCTGCTTTGAACCTTTTCCTGAGCCTCTAAATCTTTTTGGAGTTACATCCCCAATACTGCACACAATACTTCAAGTGTGGTCTAACAATTGTATGAGATAAGTATACAGTAACTTCCTTGGATTTATACTTGGTACGATATATACCCCAGCATCCTTTTGGCCTTTTTTACTGCTTCAGCACAGTGCCTAAAACCTGAAAGGCTTTGATCAACTATTACACCCAAGTCTTTTTCAAAGGTCTACAGCTACATACTGTGTACATGCACTACAGTAAGGATCTGTTCATTACACAGTAATACTGTAGTGAAAACTTCAGAAACCATTTACATGTACATGAAACACAAATGTGGAATATCTGGCCCTCCTCGCTGGAAGTGCATGCCAACCTCCCCATTGTTCTCAGTCATGCATCTGACTCTACAGCAATCAGTATTGCTGAGATTTCATTTTCAGTTAGTGCTTTAAAGTTATCTAGGGTTGCGCACTAGAATATGAGTAAATTTCAGTATTTCAGAAAGTAAATGTCCATCCATCCATCCATTATCAAAACCCGCTTATCCTGAGCAGGGTGGTGAGGAGTGCTGGAGCCTATCCCAGCATGCATTGGGCTAGAGGATCACACCCTGGACAGACCGCCAATCTATTGAAGGGCACACGCACCAATCACTCACACACTAATACCTATGGGAAATTTTAGAGTCTCCAATTAGCCTACCTTCATGTTTTTGTACTGTGGGAGGAAACCGGAGTACCCAAAGGAAACCCACGCGGGCACGGGGAGAACATGCAAACTCCAAAAATTATATAAAATTATTCAGGCTGACAAAGATTTTTGACCAAAAAATGGTGTTCAAATCTTAAAGTCATTTAAAGCATTCAGATATTGTAACTGAAAATTGCATTAACTTGTGAGGCAATTACAATGACAATTATATCACGCTGTTGAAATTTAGGTATATAATATTTGAAGACATCAGCAGGAAAAATACTCAGTATGTAAATTTCTGTCATTTAATGTCAATGCCATTTTTCCTATTTAATTGGGGGTGTGAGTAAATCTGGAAGTCACTGCATAAGCATCATATGTATTATTTCAGCACCACAGGAGTTCTTCACAAAACTTCAGAATACATCTCGACTTATGCAAAAAAAAAAATACAAAGCAAAATGAAAATTAGTTAAATTATACGTCAGCCCAGCGAAAATTCCATTTTAAACCAGCAAGCTGTTCAAGCTTGTCAAGCTGGCTTAAGCTGTGTTCTTGACATTTTTAGCTGTTCACCAGCTGACTAGCATATATAGTCAGCTGGTCCACCAGTTGATCACCAGCTTACTCTACCAGCTTAACCAGCTTTGACTACCCACAGACTACCTATAACCAAGTGTCAAAAACACAAATTAAATAATCAGTTTAGAATCCCTGATCTTAGCTGGAATTTTCAACAGTGAGCTATAGATTATGCCTATGATTTATTATTATTAGGTGCATACCTTAATCCTTTTTACAGATTTATTGGCGTCTCTGGCCATGTTTTCAGTTATAAGTTAATTTGCCTGCAACCTTTCCCGTACTTTGTAAAATGAACAAAACAAGTGTGATATGTGACTTGATAAATTATCTACTGCACATCTCATCATTTTTACAAAAAATACCTTGTGCTTCAGTCACCAGATCAGAGATCTGTTGCCTAACAGCAGGGAACAATGAGATGTACCCGTTCGTTTTAACATTAAACTAAGAGTATTCCAAAATTATTTTATGTTGGATTGGATATTTTTTACAAACAGGTGAAAACCCTTCAGTCATCTTTTTAGTAACAGGGCCAGGTCAAAACCTAGTATATGGCTGGACCGGCCGACCAATGGTGTAACTTCATCACTCAGTCACTCAGGCACAGACATTCGCGTTTATGGCCCCGCTGTTGTGGTCCAACCAAAAACACTCACTTTTCCATTGAGGATTGGACAAGACATTATGTTTCATTGGATAGCTGCCTGTTTAGATGATGATCTGTAGCTAGAAACTAATTGGTTTTTAGAAACTAATTAGCATTAAAGTGTATATAGCTTCATAAAATGTGTTATAATGCAACTGAAAATATTTTACTTCACAAACATGTGTGATGAGTCATTGTATGTGTCCTGGAGTTTTGCTGTGTTGTTTTCTAATAGTTGTCATAAAACAGGTTTTTCAATGAAAACATAGCTTCAGAAATATTTTTTTGGCCTTAGGGCACAGCATGTACACCATTATTTCATCTAATTCCAAAGAGAAATATTATTGTTGCATCTAATGATACTTATTATAAGAGAACTTATAGTAAGTATGAACAAACCTTACTATACTCCTTGATTCACTGAAATTCCCATGAAACTAAACTGCACAAAAAGGCTAATCTTTAAGGTGCAATATATCATTCTCCTTGGCAGGTGCTACTATCTACATTTACAGTGGATATGCAGTCAGTTGTTGTCAGCTGGGATCATTGGCAAATAAAACATTCAAACATTATTTGCAAAAATGCAGTGCAAAGTTAAACCTCAAGCTTTCATAAATCAACAGGTGCTTGTGTATAAACACCCCAGTAAAACAGACACAGGGCACCAGCCCTCTTTCTCCTATTTTAAAGTGGGCCAAAAGCACTCCTAATATTCAGCATAGGTGCAGCACTGATTAAACGCACTGCTCTGCATTTGTGGCGCTGGGTTGATTCTCACTGAGTGTAAGAGATAATTTCACACTCGCTGCTCTGGTAATGTTTGCCTGGGCTGGCAGTGGACAGGCATGGATTTGTCCATGTCTTACTTTCCGTTTGATAGTGTGTGCTGTTTCCTTGAATCTTTGGCCCTGGTTCGGGATAACAGATTGCAAAGCCAATTAACTAAAACATATTACATCACCGGCACATTAAAAATAGCCAACTCAGCTAAAATAATGATGTCATATCTATGCTTGAACCAGCAGCCTTTTAAAAGTGGAGGGGAGGCCACCAGTACCAGTCTTTTTTTTTTTTGTTTGTTTTTGGTTTCAATACCAGCATTGATATGTGCCTTTAAATGGAGCAAAGGACCATATAGAGTGGACTTTTGGATTCTTCTTATTTTATTATTATTTATTTTTATATTTATTTATTTATTTATTTATTTATTTACTTATTTATTTAAGTAAACATTAAATAAATTTAATTGATTGGAATTGATCATTTAGTCATTTCATTTGGTTGCGCTTCTCTCTGCATTTTGTAAAATCCCTTCCTACCATTTGTGCAGTTTGCAGATGATGAGTCTTATCAGTGATTGATGTTCTGCAAACTATAATGTCTCAGTGAGTAAAATCCTGAATTTTGATGTCTAGAGGGGTGTAAATCTAAGTTGAGAGACGTGTTTACTAGGTTAACCCCAATATACAGTACAGTAGTACAATTGAAAAAAAATAATATTGCCAAAGAGGTTTAAGAACTGAATTTTTAGCAATTCATGCAGTTTCTCAAGATTCGCCAGATCCTGAAGTGGGTAGAAATGAATTATTGCTTTGGATTAAAAATAATGGTATATATTAAGGAATGACATTTTTATTTGATTAGTTATAGATCAGTATGCCGAAAAATGACTCAAAAGATGTCATTCCTTACTTTTTAGCTGCTCTATTTGTTCTTAACTCAAAAATGATTTTTTCACAAAGATGAAAGGGCGACTTGCACGTCCTGCCACCCGGTTAAATGGTTTTTGCTGGTCCTGACCATGGAGCTTCTCCACCCATAGCTCCCTAGTGGTGGAACAGACTCCCCATTCCTCTACAAACAACTCAGTCACTGCCCATTTTCTACCGTGGTCTGAAGGCACATCTCTTCAGATTGTACCTTGACTAACTCCAACACTACTCCTCCGCAGGGTTACCCCCATTCTTGGATCATTGTCTTATATCACTTTTATCCTTTTATTTTGATATACTAGCACTTGAATTATGTTACACTTGTATCTTCATCTAGTACAGTACATTTGTGTTGCACTTGTACTATCATTTTGATGCCGTAGCTCGTTCTCATATCTCTTGTAATCATACCTCACTTCTAGTTTGACTGGTCATAACTTTCCTGGCTTAGCCTACACTTACTGCTTGAACTAGACTTGATGTTCATGGCTATGGATAACTGATACTTAATGAGAATCGTATATTAACGGACATGCATTCTGTAGTTGTTCCAATGACCTTCGGTATGCATTTATTGTCGCTTTGGATAAAAGCATCTGCTAAGTAAAATGTAATGTAATGCAATGTATAGAAAGGTCCCTTTTCTTTTTGCTCTGCAAAGACCTTCAGTACAGAAAACAGTTTACTAGCAAAGACCTTCATCACAAAGAAAAATGTTTTATTATTTATTTACTTTTTTTTTTTTTAATGTATTTAACTTTTCACTACAGTGCTTTTA
This sequence comes from Anguilla rostrata, assembly GCF_018555375.3. Classification (NCBI taxonomy): domain Eukaryota; kingdom Metazoa; phylum Chordata; class Actinopteri; order Anguilliformes; family Anguillidae; genus Anguilla; species Anguilla rostrata. The sequence continues at coordinate 29,679,503 of NC_057940.1, read as the reverse complement.
TTAATAGAGGTTTTCGCGTTATTGAGTGAGGACTTCATTTATAGCTTTTAAAGAATGAGAAGAATTTTCACATTCTGGAGTTGTAAACTACCTGAACAGTCTACTCACTGCCTTCCAAACACTCCTCTAATGGGTTTGCAAATACATTGACCATTTAATTTCCTTGCAAATCCCATCTGCTGCTGACAGTGAAAAAGATACAAATCGATCCTGCTTGCAGCTTATTGTAATGCTTTTGTTGTTCATCCATTAAACTCACTCAGTGTTATAAATACATGGACTACAAATTCAGGTAATCTTTAAAAACAATACTAAATATTTTAGTATCTGTTCTTTGCATACTGGAGAAATGCTGTAGTAATCTCAAGCTCGTAAAATGTGATGGAAAATGTAATTCTTCAACATAACTGTGATTCAGTTAGGTAAGAGTACGTAACTGAAGTGGCACAAAGAAATATGATGAACCATTGCATTGCATGTAGCTGAATTAAACCAAATAAGCATGAATGATACTGATTTTCCAAAACGATTTTTAAAGTGAGGCCAATTTAGTCCATATTTGCCACAAATCTAAGTAAGCGTTGCCATTTAACGTTCTTTCCAACACTTTTCATAAATTATGTGATCACTGAGCTCAGTACATTATGTTTTCTCCAGATCACAATAAGGTACATTTGTTTCTCAGCAGTAAGGACAAAGTAAATTGTGGTTATCTTGATTTCAGGCCCCAGCTGTTTCAGCTGAAAAAAGAGAATTGTCAGATTCAAATTTAATGAATATTTCACACAAGACTCAGAGTTATTTGAAGACACAGATTATATATATATTTTTTAAATCAAGATAAAGAGTTGGGTTAAGCTAATTAAAACCTTCTAATCTTAATAAATGGCTGATTAGCATTGTCAAAGGTCATTTCATTTTTATATCACTTTTTATGTAGATTATGTATAAACCTTTTCAGACAAAATTGATGATCTCATTCCAAAAGGTAAGCGGGGCCCCATGATGTCAACACCACTGTTTATTATAGTTACTGATGCATTCATATCGATACCTATTGAACATAGGAACATGGCTGTGTCAATGTGGAAATATGCTTGTGTTGTATGTGTCTCATACAGTGAGTTAAGGAGAACTTTACCTCCATTCATCTAAACTCTCCCCAATGGCAATCCGGTCTCTCTTTGATTTTGTGATTAAATCAGGTATCAGTATATCCGGCAGAATGAAAGCCCCCACAAAAAAGTAGTAAGAAAAAAGCTTGTTAGAAAGAGAAGGAGCAATATCAATTTTCCTCAGTTGGTTATTAGGCAGAAAATTGGAGCTAGACATCGTCAAGTGCCCTTTGAGCCAGTGGCATTCTTGCCAGAAGCTTTACTCCATGTACACTTCACTCGTATAGGCGAAGGCTGCCACAGCGATACCGTTTGTGTGGATAGGACTGCCTCTGGGCCAGGCTAAGTGTATTACAGGCCTGGGAATTGCTGATGTAGTTAAGATAACCCAGCTGGAGATCTGAACAGGAGTGCTCTGAAAATACTTATTTTTCTTGTATTATATCAAAAGATGTAATAAAATAAAAGAAAAAGAGGGGGGTTTAAAGAGATTGTTACATATAACAACTTCATTTCTGATCGAAGGTCTCCCAGTCCAAAGAATGTTCATGTACATATTTTGGGATGCTATGTACTGTACTGCATGTTTAGACTGTGAATGGATGTGATATATACACTGTATTTAGCTTTTTTTTTATTTATGCTTACATCGGTTACCTTGAGCTATTTTAACTCTCTAGTCCGATCGCCTGGTCTGTTGTTCACCTTAAATACTTGAAATGAGCAAAGGGAAATGTACATATGATGCTCTGTACCTCCCAGACTGTCTCCCCTCCAGCAGTACAGATCTGAATTTGTTGAGGGATCTCACCATTGCCCTCGCCATGTCATCAGCAAAGTGCACGCCTCATTTAAAGGAGAACTTTGCAGCATTATCAGGCCCTAATGCAGTCTTCGTAGCGGAATTGCACCAACACACTCACCTGCGGCATCACATTTCCGATGACCCTGACTTGCTTTTAGTAAAAAAAAACACAAATTTAACTTGTAATGTGCTTATTGGCTGCTGGCCTTTTGCCTCCTAGTGTATCATACTGTAATTACTTCAGCAACTACTCGCTGCGTACCAGGCAGTCAGTCCACAAGTAAAAGACACTGCTGGGCATAGTTGCCTCAGTCATAGCAAACATAGCTAAATAACTAACTGACTAATTAACTGACTAAATAGATAAGTAAATTGTCTTGTTATTTTTAAAGATAAGGGTGAATTCAGGACAAAATTTATATTACTCCTTAATGTTGCATTTTGGAGTGCAAAACATATATTATTACAAATATTTTAAAAGCCTGTTTAAGAAATGGGAAAATAGCAGAAGAATAAAAGTAAAACAGTAAAAATGAATGTAATTTGCTCCAGATTTATTGATTCAGCAAAGTTATTGTGACTCTCCCATCTCTGCAATTGGTAACAAGGGGAATGCCAGACTATTGCCAAATCTCAGGCTTATTAATAAACCTGATTGCTTTAATCATTATAGCTTTAGTTTTAAATTGAATGGAAGGATAGTGGTGCACTGCTGAAATTATATCATTAGGGCAGCATTAAAATGAAACATTAAAAATTGAAAAGGTTTAAAAATATATAAGTGGGTACAGAAATCTGTACAGTTTGTGCTAGGCATTGAAAAAAAAATTGGTTTGTTAAAAGAATCTTTGAAGTAAGTGGGAATCTATATTACAAGAAGGTCTGAATGTATTATGTGCATGGAAGTATGATTTTACGTATGTTTCATTCAAATAGAAATATGCCAGGTTCTGCGTGGGGGGGTTGGTATGTAATTTCTATTTTGCCATGTCAACATACAGGCCACGGTCACTGCATATTGCAGAACCGGTTTTTTAAGAAGTTACATTCTTAAGTTTGCCGTCTCCATTATGCATCTGCACACCTTTGATAGAGCGTCATGTTGTTTCCCTCTCTGCTTCACTAGCGGCCTGTGAATGTACTCCCTCCGGCAAGGCAGGCCTTTAATAAGAAAGTATTCTATCAATGCTTTTAATGTGAAAACCCAATGAAGTCATTTCACGCTGGATTGAGCAACCTCGCTTCGCTATTGCGCGGCCTCTGCGGTTCACGGAGGCGAACTTCGCCGCCTCGACTGATTATGCTAAATGTCCAATCAGTGCGACGCAAAACGCAGACTAATCTCTTTCGCATGAGCGCGAAGCCTAGCGGGGGGTGGGAGGCGGCTGCCATTTCGCGAGGGTGGAATCGTGGGCAGGCCGCAGATGCTTCATAATAATGAAGAGATGGGGAGAAACCTAACGATGCAACATGCTTGTGTCTTTATTTGTACTTTCTGACGTTGTGCCTCAGTATGTGATCAATCACCCATGGTGCACTGTCAGAAAAGGCAGTCTGCGGGATGGAGAGCTCATTACAAAGCTGAGGGATAGCTAGGCGAAACTCTTCTGCAGCGGAAAACGCTGCCTTAATGAGAGATGTACAGGGCTTGCATCCCAGAGGTCAATTTGTTTTAAGTGAAAACATTCAGGCAACTATAATTAGCCTATGGAGATTTCTTTGTTCGTTCTTGGGTGTGCCTTTACCCTCAGATATGCTCCAACAAAAATTAAAATATTTAATGGAAAACTGCAACGCAAGATGGTGGTTGATCATTCTCTTGCAGCGGAGTGTTTTCTCTTGACTGTGTGGGCTGATCACTGCTTTCCAAGTGTACTTTTACATGAAATGCTGATTAATAAAAGAATGATTCCTAATGAGGTTCCTCCTAGCATTTAAAAAGTACCATTTAAAAAAGTAGGCAAGGGTTGTATAAATTCTGTGTTCTTGAGATTCTTGCATCTGAACATTCAGAGGCTGAAGTTAAAGTAAGTATGGAGGTTTTAGAGGATAGTTCAAAGGTAGAACAGTTTTCTGTATAACAGATTAATGCTCTGCTGTATGTTAGGGCAGTTAGGGGTGTAGCATGGTGCAATGTGTGGAGCTGTACAGGGGCAGCACAACACATACACTCATACGCTTTGTTTGCTAAGAGACAGAGGATTCCTGGAGAAGGATGGAACCTGTCATTTCCGAAGGGAAATACAGTATTATTTTTGTCTCTCTCTCACTCTCTCTCTCTCTCACACACACACACATACACACAATCAAATCCTACACGCAGACACACAACCCATACATTTCACACACAGAACCCATGCATAGCAGCACACACACACATCACACGCCAGCACGCCAAACACCATATTTCCATTTTATTGCTCCAGCATGGAGTTCCACTTGTCTCCAAGTAGCTTGAGCATAAGCCACTATCACATTGCCGCTTGCATGCATCAACTAGCACCCCATTCCAATCAACAGATTGCTTCCCTTGGCCATGAGGAACCTGCAGAACCTCCTTGTCACATTTGTGCCTCTCACCCCAGCACCACGTCACCCCAACGTGATGAGACAGAATGGCTCCCTTCCGGTCACAGTCTGGGCCCCTCGTGTGGATTTGGAAGAGGGTGGTCTCCACGCCCACGTGCGGTCACGTGTAGGTTTCCCCCGAGACAGCAGATGGCGCACGGCTACGCAGGAGTCCGACACGTGCACGCTGTTCCCGGGGTCTGCCGCCTGACCCACAAAACCATGGGACATTCAACTACGGGACTTTCCATTCAATCCTGATGGCCGAGCAGACTGGCAAGAGCAAACTGAACACAAATGCTGCAAACCTGCTGCAGCATCACGCTGGACAAAGCCATTATCCTGCTGCTTTAAAAAAACTGGTATATGTATGTGTTTATTTGGTGTCAGTTATTGTTTGCAGTGCAGCAATCAATTGTGTCTCCTTAACTCAGATTCATATTCCGTTTTTGTCGGGTTACAGTCGTGTCACAGTATCTGCCTTCAGATTTTTTTTTCACCCTTTCCTAAATTGGAGATCCTGACCTCCCCAGTGACGCAGAAGATAGCCATGCGAGGGTGTGGAGGTGAAAGATCTGAAGGAGTGGAGATCAGATGGTTAACATATCTTGGCAACAACAGCAGATGGAGATGGAGGAGGAAGACAGTGTTGGTTGTGCTAGGCAACAGGATGGGAGGGAGGTTACTCATAGCAAAGCTGCTCTTCATCAGGAGTGAATTGTGGAAGAAATTAGTCAGCATGCGCCTTTGACATCAAAAACCAACGGAGGGCAAAATCTGAATTTGCCATGAAAGGAACACACAAGTTGAACAGCTGAGATTTAATTAATTTTACCTAATTAAGTCCCACGTTTACCGATGAGTCACTGGCAGGGAGAAAATAAATGGGTACATTTCACAACAAATAAACATTGCTTTGTCATCTGAGAAGAGGACTGGAAATAATAGCTTACCCTGAGAAACGTGATCTGAAAAAGAAACTGGGTATTTCTGTGGCTGAAGCTCTGGGAAGGACATTGGTAACAGTCCTGTAATGTTACCGAAGCTCTGGGAAGGACATTGGTAACAGTCCTGTAATGTTACCGAAGCTCTGGGATTTTCAGTTCAGGTCCTGAAAGATGATGTTGTCTGGTCATTAAACCAGACCCTCATAAGCTTATTAAACAGGTCTGGTTCAGGGGAGGTCCTGGGACCTGGAGTTCTGCTCCCTGTTCTTCTCTCCAGCTATTCAATATCTGCCTCCCTGGAAGAATTCAATGCAGCAAAGCATTCTGGCTCCTCGGAGCCAAAAGGCATGGCAAAATCAATAAGGTTATAACTGAAGTGTGCTTACCTCCAAAGGGTGTGGTGCCTGTCAAAGTTACAAAGTAAATCCATTGGTAGAATAAAGGTCATTGTCCATAGTGAATTGTTTAACCCAGTGTATGAATTTACAGATTTTCTATTCATTAATTTCTTTGTTCATGAGAATTGATTGTTTCAGGGTACTTTCCTCAAGCGTACAATGTCAAAGTGTCGAGTCCAGGGTTTGAACCTGCAGGTCTCTGGTTCACAGTATGGTGTATTAATCACTACTGCTGGTTGTTGTTAAAAATGTATTCTTGTATGATACAAATATTTGTGCCAGACTAGCATGCATAGTGTGTGGCCATTGAACACATACAAGTTACATCAAACGCTCTTTGTCCTAGCTTTACCTTCACTGTGCATTACCCTTGACAAGGGTGTCTTCAGTTATCACGCAGCTTCTTCGAGACATTTAGATTGAATTCTGTCATGCCTTGATGTTCAAATACAACCTTGTGCTTTTTGCCTTTTCTTTAACGAACAGTGAACAATCTGCCCTACTTATTTACATTTTTACAGACGGTGAAATGAGCGTTATGGATACAGAGTGGATTACAGTGCAGAAAGTGCCACAGCTGGGAATCAAACCTTTAGTCACACAGGTGGGATTCCTATATGGGGTTGCCTGATTGACTGCATTATGCGGTGTCCCTCAGCTTTTTTTTTTTTGTCTTTTTCTTTTAAAGACATGGACCTTGTGATGCCCCAGAAAAGAGTCCTTAACTAGCACGATGAACCTTTCACTCTGGCCCACTTAACGTGACCCGTCCACTGTCATCTCAGAAAAATATTTCGGGGACTAAATTGCCTGCTTCTGACCCATTCATTTTCACACCAGGACGCTCTGCTTACAAAGCTTCCGGTTCACTGGCCCTTCTCTCTCTGGGACAGGTGTCTGTCTCGCAAAAACAGCTCACAGGCTTGAGCGCTACATTTTGCTTTTTTCTCATCTTTCCCAAAGGCTTTTTTTCTGGGTCTGAGCTCCGCTTGTGCTACTGTTGCCTGGATGAGGGACATCAGCCGGCACACTGGAGATTGAAGATGGCATCTCGCTGATGACTGCATCCTCCTGGGATCCGTCACTGACACCCCCCCGCACCCCCACCAGTCAGCTGACCTCATGACATTCCCAGCAGACATGGGACCACCATAGCACTGACAGGCTTCAGTCAAACCACAGCTGTAGGCAGTCCCAGAGCACCGCCTCAGTTTTTACACTATTTGTAAATAATTCTAAAAATGTGCTCTCTTCGAAGAGATGGAAGCATACATGAGAAATTGTTGGTTTTGTATTCAGAGTTCTTCAAAACATTTGAAGAATGTGGCTTGAATAGTTCTGTATGTTGGTAAGTTATGGTGTTGGATCCAGTCCTGCACGTATGCATATTTTTGCACTTAACATTTTCATGATCAAATGCATGCTGAAAGGTTTGCAGCAGGATTTTTTTTTAAAACAACAAAACCCTCATGGATGTCTGTGCATGAATGTATGCATGTGTATACATGCATATATGATTGCTTGTGCATATGCATGCAGTTTAGTCTGCATTGTTTTGTTTTTTTTTGTGTTTTTTTTTTTGAGTGCATTGTGGATGCATGACTCCTGTTGGCCGATAGTTGTCCTTCGCTTTTGTTTTGACTGCAGAACAGTCTGGCCCCCAATGTCCCCAGAGGGGTCACATCTCTTGGAAAAGTCACCATGACACCTGCTATGTGTTCAGTGTAAAAACAGAAAGAGATACCAAACATAGAGCAAAACTGCAAAACTGTCTTTTGGAGCTGCCAGTTTCCAGGGCCTGATAAATGATTCATACTGTTTAATGTACTCTCCCATTCCCAGTCCATCACACCCCCATCCCAAAAACTCTTTTTCCCCCTTCTCCAAATTCATGGTCCCCCAGTTAAGGTTCTGCTGTGTTCTCTCCAAGAATACAGGGGATGATTAAAATCATTTATGGCGAAATGAAAACCTTTTTCATGCCATTAAATTAAGATGGACATTTAAAAGAGTAAATGATTCATTTAATTCTGAAGAAACAATGGAGGTAATTAAAACAATGACACTTTTTTCCCTCAACTTTTCTTTGCAAATACTGCTTAAGGGTTGACAAGAAAATAGCTGGAGAGGAAAGATGGGTGGGGGGTTTGTGTAGGTTGAATATTTTGTTCCACTTTGTCACAATATCCCTTTCATCTTTTCATAAAAAACCAGTAGAAGTGTTCTTGCAAAGATAGAATATTTCCTTATAAAAGGTTTCTTTTTGAAGCGCAGGTCAAGGCAATTTGCGATCTCAACTGGCTGGATGTGTCTCTCTTCTGCTACCAATTAAAGGAAGGTCTGTTTTGAACACACCCCCCTTCAAGGATCTGGCCCACATCTCTCTTTCTAATGCGATGGCATGACCTTCCCTTGTTCAGGGGTTAACTTACTGTCACCACCTGTGGAGTTTAGCCACGGATCCTTCACAGATAGACTGACTGTACTCTTACTCCAGAGTTATCTGCTTTTCTGTGCAATGCATCAATCTTGCATTTGTTGTTTTCTGCACTTTATGGTTCTGAAGTCTCCCTATCACTGAACAATAGTTACTATTAAAATGGCCTAAAGGAGTAGTTTGGGTCTATGAGCAAGAACGATCAAGATCAAGGACGCACGGACGCACACACAATCAGGCTTACTACTACTTAAACCATTTCAAACTATATTATTTATACATTAAGTCTCTCTGGATAAGAGCATCTGCAACATATCTGTAATGTAATGTGATATATATTTCTGCATATTTCATGGAAATTTTTCTGTCTCTAAACATAACCTTGGTAGGGACACAGGAATGTTAGAAAGTGATAGAAATTCTTACAATGTGTATTGCCACTCTTACAATGAATATTGTTAGCATTGCTTCTGCATTCTTGTGTAAGGGAAAAAATAAGTAAGTAATTATTCAGCCCTGCATTGGTATTTAGATTTTGATACCCTGCATATGAGCCATTATTAAAAGTGAAATGCCATGGTCCCCTTTGCTCAAAGACCTCTGCGCCTGGATCATTCTTTTTAATCCAGCAATGCGGTGAATCAAAAGACAGAAATCATTTTGGCTCTTAGAAATGACATTTGGTGCCACACCCTGTACACAAACCCAGGTGGTCTGGCTGGATGCAGCATTGCTCGTTGAGTGATATAATTGCTTTGCTCTCAGAGACGTCAAACAGTTGTTTGTTTTTGTTTTCGCTTTTGATCTTAGTTTTGTTTTCCAGAGTTCTACCCTACCTACATGTGGGAAGTGCAATCATCAGTTGTTGTTTTTTGTTTGTTTTTTTGACAACCAAAGGAGACGGCATGACATTTTCTCATCAAAAATAAAAACAAGGTCTTGCTGTGGATCTAATATAAGAGACTACAGAGGTCAACGACTCACTTTTTCAGGCAAAGACATGACTAGCCAGGCTGGGACATTGTCTCAGGCCTCGGATTTAAGGGCTTTTTTCTTTCCTATCCAAAGAATATACCTTTAGCAAATGTCTTAGAGAAGAGGGGTCTTCACACATTTCCTCATTCACTGTTACTGCAAATGCAGGTGATCTGAGAGCAAATGAAAAACACAAAATGGAAGTAAGAGGTAGGGGAGATTGAAGGGGGGAGGCCCACGTCATGCTGATAACAGCCTCCCGGGTGTCCGGGAAGAATTCCATGCTCCCCAGTTACCAGCTGACACAGATGAAGAGAGGGAAGGAGAGAGAGTAAAAGGCAGACAGAGAGAGCCTCGTTACCTGCAGTAATCCCCAACTGGTTCTCAGTGCAGGAGCTCTTGACATCAAGTCCTCTCAAGCTCGGAAACAACACGAGGAGATGTCACAAAGCTTTGTTTCACCACAACCCCCGAAGAAACAGAGAGGAAATAAAACTGTAGGAACACCAGCAGCCACACTACTGTTCTGAATTATGGCAGTCACATTCCAATGCAGAGGTCAGAAATAAAACACAGAGATTTCACTGCGGTACGCTGCTGTAACGGATAGAGACAAGCGTTTTCATGTTTGCCAGTTTGCTGCATTCTCTTTTTTCCCTCCTCTTACGCCTGATCGCTTTCAACTTCAGCCCACTGAAAGTAAACAGAACTGGGGTACTGTACTGAGGCATGATTGCACTGCAAAGTGCCTAACCCGCGTGTTCTAGGGCTGAAGAGAGGGAGCGAGAGAAAGAGAGAGATACAAAGAAAGATGCTCAGTCTGGTGCTTCACCCACAAGCATCTTCCTGTCTTCCCTCTCAGAAATAATTAGAGGTTTAGAACAAATGTAAGCCCCTGCAAAGTTCTGGCATTGACTCTGGGGGATGGGCTAAACCTCTCCTGAAGCAAGGCTCTGTATTCCTGTTTCAGAAGCAGGTCCAGAACACGGGATGGTACTTTTTCACAGAGTAAGAAAAAATGATTCTGATCTCTTTGACAGCAGTAATTAGGCCATTTAATTCTTGTGATGTAACACATTAACAAACATTTGGTGGAGTTCACAAAGAATAATCTCCAGCTAATTGGGAGTATTTAATGAGAAACTGGAGATAAAGGCTACTCTGGCCCTCCAACGGCGATGTTACAATAAAGGCTTATTGTCTCGTGTTTAAAGGAGAGGAAAAAACTACAGTTATTGATAGAAGGCTTTTATTCACACCAAAGTCTGGCTTTAGAATTCATTTAGTGGAGTTAATCAAACTCATTACAAAAGGAAGAAATATTTATCTTTGAAATAAACTTATCTAATCGTTCTAAGAATTACACCAAAAAGGAATTTGAAATATATCTTCAAAACCATATTACCTTTATATATACCCTTCTCTTGCCAAACAACCGAAGCTAAGCATGGCAGGAGCTTAGTTAGTACTTGGATAGTACATGTCCTGGCACCACAGAATTATAAATACAGCTATTATCATTGCAGTTTTTAAAGGCAGATTGGTAATTAACTCAGAAATCCACTGTTTATGATTTGAACACTATATAATCTGCAAATAATGTCTGTACACATTGTGAACAGCTGGAGGATGGTGACAACCCAGGCAGGTTTGAAACTAGACAATCCTTCCAGCAGGAACATGGAGTGCTTAATGACTAAATACTACTGTTCATCCTAATGAATCATCTACTCTCCCTCTTTATATTTAAAGAAACATTGTTTCCATTGCAGACACTCCTAAACCCCACTCACTGTGAAAAAGAAACTGCTAACATTACAATCTATGCCTTGCTGGCAGTCACACCTGACTGATTTTATTCTTTCGATATATCATTCACTCTGTCAGGATCTTTGTATTATTTTTTTGTTTAAATACATTTATAAAGAATTTATATAGCATTAGAGTGCTATATATGAAGCAAATTACAATGCCAGTGATCTGAGTCATAGCTATTGTTTTCACAACAATACTTTTTTTTAGTGATCATTACAGTGAAATCTGCTCATTTAATGTTTACTCAAGTAATGAGTATATTGATACAATTGTCTTGGACCATAAAACAGGGCTCCACAGCCAATATCTTACTAAATGTGTTTGCCTAGTAATCCCAAGACACCACTGCTGCTTGATTGATTTTATCTAATTTCAGTATTGCACATAGATTTGCCCTGGCTGTATGAGCTTATTAGACACCATAAATATAACATTCATTAACATTTACGGAGGTCTCTACATAATATGTGTCCAACAAAGTTACAAGGTATTAATTAATTTGCTTACTTACTTACTTACTTACTAATTAATTATCTTGTGCCATCCTGATATTGTATGCTACCCTGTGATCCCCTTTGAACAGACTGGTGGAAGGCAGCTGTTGAGGGAGGGGAGGGCTGGGCTATAAATGGTTCCTTCTCCACTTCCTCTGACTTGTGTTTCTATGGTAAGATTGGCCCATTTCCAGGCCCACCTCTCCTCAGTCATAGCCCCGGCCCTGTTTTCACCCATTAACTGAGTGGCCTAATTCAACCACGGCACCACAAGCTGAGCATAACATACCACGTTTGCTTTATCGAGTCGACACCAACAGACCTCCCCTTCCAGCATGGCTGAGAAGCGCTTATGGACACAGTATGTGCTCCTGTCTCAGCTAATTTACAACACATACTCTCTTCCTTAAACACCCCCATTCCATAAACGCAGTCGTGGCCCTTTTCTTGCCCTAGACTGAAAGTTAACGGCACAATTCTACAGAAATTTCAAAGCAAGAAACAGACCGCAGGCTTTCTGCTTTCTGCTTGTTTGTTTTGTGTTTTTCTAGGTCTCAGTGTCATTTCTTCTTTTTAGGCCCTTCCTTCAGTGCTACAGTTGAAATGCTTTGAATGTTGAAGAGAAGAGCATGCATAAGTGTAAGAGCAGCTAATGTTCCTATGTTCAATGTTCCAGGTTCAAACCTACAACTTCAGAGGAAGGGCAACTGCAAACCCAGCATTTTACAAACACAACTCCTGCGGAGAGACTAAAAAGGAAATCAGTGACTGAAAACAAATGACTGCATTTTATTTCCTTGTTCTACAAACCTTTGATTCAAGCCTAAACCTCCCTGACATTTTCATACAGGCCTCCAAACAACTAGAAAGCCCCTTTATTAGATCTTGGCATCGCAGGTGGGATCGATATCGCCTCAGCCAGTAGCTAAGAGACAGTTCCTGGAACACAGCCTGTTCTGATCCTTATTCTTATTGATCTTCATTACCTCACAGCACTAAGCACACCCAGCTTCGGCACAGCTGACCAGGGCTGTCTTAGGTGTGTGGACAAGTCAGAATTTCTCACCCCTACTGTTCTAATGCACAACCATTGTCATTGCATCTATGTACTTAGCGGGCAAAATTGTTCTCAGATCTCCTTGCATGGTTCGCTGTGCTGATTCTTTATGGAGCTGGGTATTTATTGAAGCAGGTTGAATGTCTTGTGAAATGGGAAACTGAGTACATTAACTTTTATTTACATGTTTATTCAAACACACAATTTAACCCAAAGGTTTTGACCCTGGGGGGCCCTGATCATTTTCTTGGAGAATAACAGGATGTGATGATTTTCACTTTAGCCTTAAAATTAACAACCCATTTTGACCTGTGACGCATCATCGGTGTAATCGACTGCTTTATTTGGCCAATTAAGTGCATAGTAGCATCAAACCCTGTACCAGTGCACCCTGTAGCTCTCCAGGACTAGGCCAGGGTGACAGACTGTTGTTCTGACCGATAAAACACAAAGATGCACAGTAACAACAAACACCGTTTCAGTCTGTAACTTAATTCACAGTGGTTTGGGTGGGTCACAGGAGTGTGAGAAGGCAGAAGCCTACCTGTAACCAGAATACTTAATTTCCTGCTGCTCTCCCCTCCGGCAATGCACACACCCTGAATTCCTGAATCCAGTGTTTGCCGAAGCGGTTCAGGTGGCCTATACATAAAAAATGTTAGCTAGGCAAATTGCCCTGGGGAAAGGTGTCTGCTAAGCAAATGAATACTAATGTAATGGAGTTCACTTCTGTGACAGCCTTAGCATGCTATACTGAGGTATGTAGCACTCTTCAAGTTGATTAAAAACTGACCAATATATGTTGAAGAATCACCCTGATTAATGGCACAGCTGAGGAATAATAACTTGCACGCAAGGCTCGTTGGTTTTTTAACATTCTATGTCTTCTTCCAGTCTTATGGGAGAGATTTTGTTTATGTCAAGGGACAGGTACAGTATATTAAAAAGCCTGTATGAATGAAGTTTATTTAATATGGAAGCTCTTGGGGGGCAGTCTCCTTCAGTGAATAAGGCTAATTGAATTTGCTTCCTGTGCTATCAAAGTCTCCTTAAGAACAGATGACATCAGAGCCATTCAGGAAAACACTGAATGACTATAACTCAATTGTTGCTTCCTTGTCATTGATTGCAGCACAGCTGAGACATGGTTGGTGGGGTTTGGAGGAGGAGAGGGAGGTGGGGGGGGGGGGTTATTGGGGGGTGCCTAAAACCCTTTTTTTCACACTGACTCAATTATTGTGTGTGTCTTGCTCCTGGCCCTGGCGGCAGCATAGTTTCAGCTTCGTCCTCTCACCCATAGCCGATTACCACATACTCAAACTGATGAGTTAAGCAGAATCCCCTCAGTCTGCGGGATGCATTCTTGACATGTACACTCCTCTGGTCGATAGCCATGGTTCTCTCAGCCTGCTTACATGCATGCCTTCCATTATCGTAGCCTGTTTCCATTACCCACTGGGGAAAAGCGAGAGGTCTGTCGCTGACCTCTAGAAGGTCACATGCAATTGTGTGTGGAGCGTCTGACAGGACAGGACAGTACGGAGAGGCCCAGCGTTGCGTGGCAGGTTAAGAGGTAGGTCAAGCCATACAGAAGAGCCGGCCACTGGCACAAACACTCCATGCGGATGTTTAGGGCCACGACCATCCCTGGGCCTCACAATTCAGCTGTTAAGTGGTGAGTGATTTATGTTGGAGCACTTTGGAGCTTGTTTAGAGCCACCTAAACCCAAGAGCCAGCTCTGTTTTACAGTCATGGAGGAACTCCCCTAACACACGCGCACACACACACACAGGCACACATACACACACAAGTACACGCACATACACGCGCACACACATTCACACATACACATATTTATTAGTGAGACTCTCCCTTAAATAATTTATCCTGACTTCTGAGAGGAAGGTATTACCGAATGTATCTATTAAATAAGGCAATCAAATGCAAAGAGCCATTTACTTATTATTAAAATTTAATTTGCACAGATTTTCCATGGTGCCTCACAAAAGGATAGACACAAACAAAAAAATCTCTTCTGCTGAGGACCAAACAATCAGTGTAATACTCAATACAGGGATTTCATCCAATACGCAAAAACAAGTTAGAGATGTGGTGCAACAGAATATGAAGATCCATTCACATAAAGGATTAATGTTCATACTATTTACTCTCTGACAACAATATAAACAGTGAAACAAAAAAATTGTTACAAATTAAGATACATTTTAAATTGACAAACGAGCAATGGCAGCTTGAAAGTTTAGCAGCATCCTGAAGAAATTAACCGTTCAAGCTATCTAGCCCTTGTGGCAATTTAGCTGACATAGCTATTGTTTATATTTGCAAACTCTATAAATTATAATGAATTTCAGTGTTACCACTGTCATTTCAGAGCAGTTATAATGAAAACTAAATACTAACCAAAGAATGACACTGTAAAATTTTAAGTTGACACCAACTGGTAAAATGCCAGTGTTTTATAATAATTAAGTAAATATTTCTTTATTCATTCATTTACTGATTTATGCATGTTTGACATTCACCACAGGTCTCATATTGGCATAGGCCATTTCAGGAACAGGCTATTTTGTCCATATTTTTCTGGTGGGAGATATGACGCCAGGTGAATAGAACTGTTCAACTAGGATCAAAGTCATATAGAGCTTGAAGCTCGGTGACAGTTGCTGCCTTTGGAGCTGGTGTCAGAAGAAATTATTCAAACATTAAGATTCACAAGCACAGCTTATTCTGACAGAAGATGTGCTCAGCGTTTGAAATTTGTGTGTGAAATATTAAAATGACTGCACGACATTGGTGAACCCTCTTTGTGAAGTCAATGCCCTTAACCTGCATCTGCGGTAATAAAAATACATCACCTCAGCGTGGGGACATAAGATTCACTGGCAGATGTTTATAGAGGCATACTGTATCACACTGCTTTTGTTCACTTCAGCAAGTAACCAGGTTGCACACCACTGCTTCAGTGTCAAGCTTTATTGACCGTCAATACGTAAAATTTAAGGCACACCAGGATAAGGATGTCTGTCAAGCAAACTAGTAATGCACTGTTGATGCAAGCAAGATGTTTTTGAGCGAATAGCGGTCCACAGCAACTGGTCAGCAGTTATGCCATTTACAGTCCCCACTCTCACGCACATAACTTCAAGCTGCCGCACAGTCTGCTGCCAGATGCCCCTCCCACTGGCACCACGGCGATGACCAACTTGTGAAGCATTAGACATGCTGAGATGCCCCTCCCCATTGGTACCACGGCGATGGCCAACCTGTGAATCATTAAACATGCTGAGAGGCTCTAATCATCTCACATCATTAAGCGCGTGTCACTGATCAACAGCGTCATTAGGGGGCCTCTCGGCTTGACGGAAGCTGACAGGGTAGCCCTGGGAGGCCGGCTCCCCGGGAGATCAGCGTCAGCCGAGATGGCCGCCGGAGGACGCGTCTCGCCGCTTCGCGAAACTTTCTGCTGCACGTCGTCAGGGTTCCCACAAGTACGCCCATCACGGTCGCTTGGTTCACAACGCGGAGTGCTCTTCACCATAAGGCGCTGTAGGGGGCTTCAGCTTTATTAAACAATGAGAAATTCAATTATACCTAATTATTTCCTTTGATTTGCAGAAGGCCTTATCCACAGTGACTTAAATATCTTCTATGAATATTAAATATTTGTGCAGCTGGGCATTTGCAGAATAAATTGATGGTAAGTACTTCTATCAAGCAGAAAAGCAGGGCCTCACCTGGGACCTGTATCCTTCTGGTTTCAAGTCCCGGTTCTACACCGCAATGTCACAAATACAGTGAACGACTACTCATTTACCATAGAAGAACAATACCTGCTGTTTTTAGAATCCAAAAAATCGAAAGGAAGAGTTATAGGTTGCTTGACAAATGGCACAAAGGCAGAGACCATGCAAAAGATGCTGAAAGAGACCGTGCTGAAAGTGCCTGTAGCCATTCATTATGTCCTGCCTTTCGATCTGTTTGGAGCACTGCACATGCATTATGTGACATTTCTATCTATCTGTTTAGGGTATAGGCAGCATGGTGGCGCGGTCTATTGTGAATCTCAGCCCGGGCCTTTCTGTGTGGAGTTTGCATGTTCTCCCCATGTCCGCGTGGGTTTCCTCCCACAGTCCAAAGACATGCAGGTAGGCTAATTGGAGACTCTAAATTACCCATAGATATCAGAATCTGCATGAATGGTGTGTGTGCCCCGCGATAGATTGGCGGCCTGTCCAGGGCCCCCCCCCCCGCGATCCTGCTCAGGATAAGCGGGTATAGATAATGGATGGATGGATGTTTTAGGTATATAACAAAAGATAAATATTCACTACAGATAATATGTTTGCTATTTCTTTACGTACATTAAAAATCATTAGAATGGAATCATTCCAAACCTTCCTGGACTAGTGTTTTTTTTATTGTTTTTTTTTTAATCAAGCTTGACCCAGGGATCAGAATGGGGTCTTCCGAGGGTCAAGCTTACAAGCTCCTTTCCCTTGTCTGCAGTCCAGAGTATCAGAGACTCAACCCCGGCAGGACAATCATCAGATGGCAGCGCCTTAGATTTTAAGGGACGGTTCTGTCACAACACAGACATATGGCGGTTTGTTTGGTGTCACAACGATTCAGGACGGACGAGTTCCGCGTGACCCCCGGGAGTCAGACTGATGGCCAGGATCTCAGTGTGCGCGCAGACATCTGCCTCGACACGTCTGCAAGGCCAGCAACGGATGGCTGCTGCAGCGCAGCTCCCTCCCCGAATGCACGCTGTCATTCCCCACTGGAATCTGAAATCAGGCATTCCTCCCATATTCTCAAATTTAGTGGTATGTGAGCAGACATGGGCAATGGACTATATATCAATAGGTCATTGCTTTAAATTTAATATCAAGTTGTATTGTATGCTGCAAGTTCTGTATCAATCCAACTGGGGAAGAAGGTACATTAACACCACACTAATCATATTCAAATCAAGCACTGATTGTGCTTATTAGCATGAGCATGAAGCAGCATGTGAAGTCAAGTACTAAGTCACACCACAGCTCTGGTCTCAAAATCAATTGGTAGACGCTAATTTCACGCAGTATGTGCAGAAAGCCTAATTTCCCACAGTTGGGCCATTAGAATGTGGTTTGCGCAGCGGGAACTGTGAGGAAGGTGTTCTAATAGACCTCGCCAGGCCAGACTAATTCACAATCTAGGCTTCTTAAAACCTTGCAGACATCCCGCGAATCCCATGATTCACAAGTTTTCAGCACCTGACGCAGATGTGGCCAGCCGATTGGCCAGCTCCGGCAGCTCAATGCCTTTGAGGAGGAATCTACACAGATGGCGAGGGAAGAAGCTCGTGATGAAACGGCCATTGTGTCAGGGCACTCAGTGAGCCACGACCACGAAAACATTTCAACAAAGACTTCAACTCCATTAGGTTCATGAGATCCGTTTTTTATTCTTCTGTGGATAAAAATAGGTTTCCCTTCAACTGGTGGCAGCAAGGCCTGAAAAATCACTAGTGGGGTTTGTAGAGCATTGGCTTCCCCTAGTGGAAGCTTGGTATTTTGCAGGCTGTTTATTCTCTCTCTCTACCTGTCTGTCTCTCTCGTTCTCTCTCTCTCACACACACACTCTCTCTCTCTCTGCCTCTCTCTCTCTTCTTTTCACAGTCAGCCATTATAATGACATTGTTACAGGTATTCAACAATGATATGGCTGTCAGAATCTTGATTTCAGTGATACACTTTTTTCTAGTGAAAAGAGCATGAAGAGAAAGATCATTGCCGTGGAAAGTCAAAGATCCGGAGATCCTGCTGCCTATTTTGCATTTCGATTTTAACACTTGCATTGATTCAGTGCTAAAATTGGTCATGTATGACAGTAATGCTAATCCCATTACAAGATTGCTGCTAAACATCATAAAAGGTGTGGCCAGTGTGGCCTGGGACATAGATTTTAACCAGCAATGGCAATTCTGTAGGAGGTATAACACTGTTATGAGAAAGCAAATCCAGTTTATGGGAAACTCTGTCCTTTGTGTCGTTATCATCTCAAAAGACAGAGCTCTACACAAAGAAGAAACAGGGGGGAGGTGATCACGCCATGCCATTAAGTTCAGGTACCTAAACCATGACAGGGAAATTTGGCCCATTAAAAAAACCACAAGAATCTTCCACTGTGGACAAACCATTGTGTTTCCTTTTTTGTTAAGACCTGTATATCTGCTTTATAGTGTGTCAGCTGTATCATAACCCTGCATAGTATAGTCGTAAGTCTGTGGCAGCTGGCCTATCACAAATAATCACTCTCATGCCCCTCCCTTCTCATTCCTTCCATTCTTTCTGTCTCTCTTCACATGTTGTCTTCTCTGTTCCCTCTCTTAATGCCTGGGGCTTGAATGCTCAGGTTGGAAGTTGAATTGTCAGGAAACATATGACACCTTTGCAGAAACATCATAGCAAAACTTAAGAGAAACATGTTAGACAGGGTGTGTCAAAGCAGAGGCAAAGGCAGAACTGGTTATGCAAACTAAAACAAATATGCTGCTACCCACACACATAGAATCCACATACTTCAGCTCACTCATACAACTAAAAATAGAGACATGACATGACTGAACATCATGTACTTTTTCCCTCTCTTCACATATATCCAGCCTCTCTCTCTCTCTCTATCTCTCAGCTGCATCCACCCCATTCTCTCCCACATCATTGCATGTCATATGATACCCCAAACAGATCATGTGTGTGACACACAAAAACACACTTTCCCATCATTATGGGGAACCGCAGCACGGCTTTGTCACGGTTGAAGAATGAGGACCCAGGTGCAGAGACCAGCACGAAGGCAGAGATCAGGCAAAACAATAAGTCTTTACTGGGACTTCAAATAAGCAAATGTGAGCACTCAAATCTACAGCTAACTGTTTACAGGGACTCCGGACTCACCAACCCAGAACAGCGGCTTGCAGAAAAATGACCACTGCTCTTTGTTTAATGGGAAAGGAGAGGAAAATACATTACAGTGGCAGGCTGTAAATAGGCTCAGGCTATTCCTGTTACCCACAGCATATCTGTGTGTATTTGAGTCAAATAGACATTTATAAATGGTTATTCGTTGAACTTTGTGGTCAGACTATAAAACTGTAAAACAATACATAACAATAACAATAGTAACAAATTACAATAACTATAGTCGGATAGTTTTGAGCACAGTCTCTAATTTCATTCCATGTTAGTTTCACTAAGGATATTTGTCTGTAATAAGTATACAGATAAATTGCTGATAAATTCATTAATTATACAGATAAATTATATTTATTCAAGATAAATTGCCCACGAGTCTTGCCTCTCTTGTCAGCGTCTAGTTCCTCATTCATCAAATTCAATTGGATAGCAAGTTCAGTCCTCTGGCACCTCCCAAAGGCATGGAGCAATGAGATGCACTTTGTGGGAGATATTTTCAAAATACTGTTTTTGAGTGAGCTATAAGTAAAAATTTGTTCCGGAAGTAATTCTCAGGTATAAGGCATTATTATTATTACATTTTTTTTTTTTTTTTTTTACAATAAATCAAATCAGACATCATTTAAAAAGTTACCTGTCCTTGAAATGTTACTATGGTTTGTGTTCTAGGGGAAATGGAATGCTAGGTGACCAAAAGAAACCTGATGTCCCCTCTGTGTAAATGTAACAGCTGTTATAATTATGCTGCCACTGATTTCCTATGCTTTTTTTGCTATGATATGTCTATAGAATACAACCTAAAGAGAAACCGAGAGGGTTGTACCCAGAGAGTTCATAGAGCGGCCTCCAGATTTGGAGATTTGGGACAATAGATAGTGTTGAAAAGCGAAATGTGTTCAGCTAATTTGCTTGTTGCATTAGCCTCATCTTCTAGATGCCCAAGTCATTAATGGAAAAGAAACAGCCACCTGGTCATGGGCATTTATATCAAGCACACGCCAGATTGGTCTGTGTGGTAGGCTATTTGCTTTGTCAAAGCTTTCCTGGGTGTTAAGAAACAAACAAAAATAACTTTCCTAATAATTTTGGACATTACCACAACTCACTTCACGATGAGTTACGGAGTTGCTTGTGTGTCATTGTGTACACAGTCTTTTTTATGAATAGCGACCCATGCTTCATATTCTGAGGATGTGGCTGGTCTCATGTTACCAGTGGAAATGTGTTTTGTTAATTACTATTAGTATGTGCAAAAAAGCCTGTGTGCGCACATTATAGGGGGTTTTCATTTGCTGTTATAATTATACCTCTGTTACAATCAAACCAACTAGATGGGCAACATTGGGCTGCGTGTTTTGGTTTTAATTGTATCTGACTCGATCGGGTTACAAATGTAATTGAAATTGCTAATGATGACTGACATGTCAGAGCTATTTGAAATAAAATTTCATCGTGCTAGGCTAAATATTTTCAGAGCAAATGAGCAAAATCCAAAAACATTGTTACATTTATAGAGACTTAAATATTCATGCACAAATCCATAGAAACAATACAAATATGTTTTATTTGCTTTAAAGCAAGTGAAATTATCTTAAATAAATTTCATTTGGCGATCTCCATTCACCCTGTACCACTTAGGTTCATTTTGTTTTGCAAATGAGTAATTGGAGGTGTAAATTGGATGGACAGTGTAGGAATGGATTGTGCAAAAATGTGGAATTGCGAGGAGGACTAACTGTATGGAGAGAGATTTCTCTCGGTATTATTGACAAATAGATGTATCATGATGCATAAACATGATCCATAAATGAGAGATGAGTCATGTTTCACTATCCACAAATATCTCTCAACTTCTGTCTTGTAAATTATCATTTAAATGAATGTGCACTGATTTGTATAAATGCATAGACAAATTTTTCCTTTTACGCAAATACCTCATACTTTGTTTAAAAAAACAAAAAATATGTTTCCGATTTCCATATTTAGTTTTTACAATAAAACATTCTCAAATGTAAAATTGGCTTGTGAAGTGATGAATCTGCATTTGCAGATCAAGAGACACACGTGTATCTGTGACGTAAGTTTGGGGGTTTCCTTTTTTATTTTTCTGATTTTGAGACTGTTCTCTCGGTGCTTCGTCATGACACTGCATAATTACAGTTACCATCTACAGTATGTGGAATCATTCATGTTGCTAAAAATGCTATTTCCAATATTTCTGACTACCTCACCTCTTCACTTGACATTTTGCTTGTAGCACTCAAGGGTGTGTCCTCAACTGAGGTGTGGGTTGGGTTGAGAACTAAGGAGAGGGGTTTACAAACACAGAGTCTACAAGGACCGCAAAATCCTACATAGTATACCTTTAATATGATTTTAAATTTTAGCCACTTCTTCTATTCCAACTCAGGAAACAGGGGAGGCAGGAAACCAAACTGGCACAGAAATGGTGATAGCTCGGCAGATGAGCTTCGGAAGGCGTTATATACGTACTCTACTCAGGCAAGTGGCTTGTTCCAGGATGAAGGGTTGGCTGCAACGTGGCACCACAAAGATGGTCTCCAGGTCCTGGTTGACCTATTCTGTCTGTCTGTCTGTTGGATTGTGGATGGAACCCAGAGGACAGGTTGGCAGAGGCACCTATAAGAGAGCAGAAGGCGATCCAGAACATGGAGGCAAACTAGAGGCAAATGGTCAGACACAATGTCCATGGGAAGACTATGAATCCAGAACACGCACTGCACCATAAGTTGGGCAGTCTCCCGAGCAGAGGAGTGCTTAGGCAGGGGAACAAAGTTAGTGGCTTTGGAGAACCTGGCCACTATGGCTAGGATGGTGGTGAACCCATCTGACAGAGGGAGCCCGGCAATAAAATCCCAAGACAAATGAGACCAGGGTATGGGTATGGGCAGGAGATGTAGCAGACCCAGCAGAGGCTGAAAAGAAGAAGAGAAAAGAAAAGAAAAGAAGAGTTCAGTGAACTCCAGGGCAGCATGTCAGGTGAGAGCAATGAGCTCACTGGAGCACGTGAGAATGCACAGCACTGGGAACAGAACCACTCCAACTCCTACGTCGGAGGCGTGAGGTGCAGAACTGGGTCTGAAAGGGTGAGCACAGGGTAGAGGTGAACTGTCTCTTGAGCTCCTGGACCACCTTATTTGGTTCAGGGGATCAACAGAACTGGGAGGATGTGCCTGAAGCCTAAAATGGCAGTAAATGTTGGTAAACCCCTGGAAGCGCTGGATCTCCCAATAGGCGGACTACGTAGGCAACCTTAGCACAGTCCATGGGAAAGAAGGAAGGCTGAAGCGTAAAGGCCAGGGAACACAGTCAGAAATCCCTTGCATTTGCCAAAATGTCAGTTGCATCTTTACAGGAAAGGTAGGTGAGGTTCCTGCGAGCCAGTTGAAGGAGTGGCTGGAATGAATTGGCGTCGGCAGGCAAAGTGGAATTTTCCCCGTGAGGAGTAGGGGCTGACAGGCACTGGATGGCTGCAGCGAAGATCTGCAGATTCTAAATTTAAATTGCAGTTTGTGGCAGCCAATGATTGTCCCCTGGTTAGATAGGGCTCTTCCAACATGAAGGCAGAGATCAGAGAAAACAATAAGTCTTTACTGGGACTTTAAATAAGCAGTGAAAAACAATAAACAGGGCAACACAAGGAAACAAGGCGCAACTAAACTAGACACAAGGGGCTGGTGCCCAGGAACAACATACAGAAACCACAAAGACCATGAACTGAGGAAAACCAGGAACTTAAATACACTGTATTGTATTTGCAGACAATGACCTAAACTAGCAGATGTGTGTGGAATGTGGGGAACTACATTATCTAATTACAGCAGCAATTAGTAGACTAAGGATGCAAAACACAAGGGGAATCAAAAGGAACAGGTTAAGAACAAAAACAGGGAATTCAATGGGCAGGACCCCGAGTCGTGACACTGCTTAATATATCTCGGTGTTGCCAGGTGAAGAGCTGACCCTGGCCTTGCCTGCCTGTTCCCTGAGACCCAGCTATCTGTACTATGTCCAACACATTCTGTTTTCTACATCATCACTCTCTTACAGTCTTGGTGTCCTCCCCACCCAAGCTGTTTATGCATTCTGTTGTGAGAGGTGTGAGATGACATCTGTCGACCTGCAAACACACCCAGGCTTCTCATACACCAAACCTGTTACAGGGGTGTAAGAGGAACGTCTTGATTGATCCAAATTGGTTTCTACTCATAGCAAGGCATGACCACATACATTAGAACAGCATACAACATATAACTGTGGATTTAAGTCTTGAAATGTATAGTATGCCTGCAATTAGAATCATTGTTGAAATATTGTGAAGTGTGTGTGTGTGTGCATGTGTGTGTAATAAATAATGAGAAAAAGAACAGATCATAAACACCATAGCCATAAAAAGATAATAATTTTATATTTATTATTATATATTCACTTTTAAATTATATTCATCAGAATTACTGTGCAGCAGTGATTATCAACCTAGCTCCTGGTGGCACAAAGAAGTAGATAAATGTAGATTTTAAAAAAACATCAGATTGCAACGCACCACTCAATCAAACCAAATTAACCAGCTGTTTTTTTTTATGGAATGAAAACCGACTTCATTTTCCAGGGTGGAGCAGTTTCAAGTAAATGCAGCTTGAGTTCCAAGACTTCAATAACCCACAGAGCTTAATTGAAGCTCTTTCATAGTCTTCATTTCTTTCTTTCTCCTTGTTTATAATAGCTCCCCCACCAAAGTCACTGAAATTGGGGAGCAGTCAAAGACTTGGAACCACCTGTCAAATGATACTCCCTGGATTCTGAGGCCAACTTTTTTTAGTTTTCTGGAAGTTGAGCCTGGCACACATCTGAGGGCACCTGCCAACATCTTTGTGTTACTTGTCTGTGATTGATTGGTGGATCTGTCTTGGCTCATTCTGACCCCTTTAAATCAAGTTTTGTGAGAAGGGATGTGACAAGTGGTCAAGCCACTGCACCTACATCCAGAGAGCTGGGGGTTCATATCTTCAGGAGTGCACTATTATTTACCCTTGAGGAGACTGAGAGTATGTCAAAGATCAAAATTAAATATGATTTATTTAAATCCATACATTTTCATCTGCATTGGCATAACAATTTTATCTTCGGACATGCTCAGTCCCTCTGGGTAGTAGCAATCATGCTATGTGTCATGCTCATTGCTTCACTTCCTTTTACAATAAATACATAACTAAAAGTGAAATCTGAACATTAATTTACAGTACAAGAAAAAAAGGTATGGACTCCAGATCAAGTCAAAAAAGTAAGGAAACGCTACGCCCCGTGCATCCTTAGTTTGTTTCTGTCATAGTAACTCAAATCGGATTACACCAGGACACAGTTAATTACAGAAGTCTGATATCTCTACAAGGTCCAGCTTTTTACCTACAGAACTTAAGTTAATACTGACAGTGCATTTGTGGCATTCAGTCCGGCGGTGAACTGGATTGGTCTCGGCTGAGCCAGCTGGTGGAGAGAGCACACGCACCTGGGTTGCCTTAGCTAATCAGCCCAGGCGCTTAAAAGGTGTGTATTTGTTGTTTTAGTTTGTTGTTTTATTTAATTGTTTTTGCCTGGAACCCATGAGGGGGAAGGGTGAAGATGTCGTTTATTTTATTTTGTGTGAGTGCGCTCTCTCGCTCTCTCTCTCCATGTGGAAACCCACGGTGTTCCCCGGCCCTGCCGCATCTCCCTCCCAGGGGTATCACTCTGGCGTGTGACAGCATTATCTTTAGACACACATTTTAGTTCACTTAAGGATTATGTCAAATAAAATGGTTATGTGGACCTACAAAAGGTAAATGTAGGGTTATGATAGTGGCTTGGATCAGGGCTGCAGGGTGGTACCGCCATGTCAAACAAATTCAAAAGGCCCAGAAGGTGGAAACACTGTTTCCCATTTGTGGACGTGTGTATGAGAGATCGCTGTGTGGGTGACAGTGGGAGAAACAATGGGCAAGTCGATTCTGGCTTTTATGCAACTGTAACTATGGAGGGGGAATTCCTCTGTTTCTCTGCATATGTGAGCAAGCAATGGCTTTAATTACAGGAAAGATAACAACAATGTCCACGCTCTGAAACTGAAACTGCTACACGCATCGGTGGAACATTTTTCTTGTTATGCCAGTCTTGCTGTTTCTGGATAATTTCTGAACATTTATAAAATGTGGTCAAAAAAATTGCTTAACATTTATGAAATGTGGTCGAGAAACAAATGGTTGAAAAAATTATTATTAAAGGTATACAGTTATATTTTTATTGAGATTTTACAACCCTTCCCATATGTCACATTACAGTCAGAATATAGTCAAATATGGTCTAAATTGAATAACCTCTTAATAGTTGCAATGCAATTTCATAAATTTCATAAACAGTACAACAGAAACACTGGGACACCCCTTTAAAATAATCCTAGAATCGCCACTATCTTCGATGCAATGACTGAACAGCCCAGCTAGGAAACTACAGAGTGAAAAGAAGAGTGCCTGGCAATCCATGGTTCAGCCAAGAGAGAACAAAACAGTCTCTTCCTTCCCAAATCGACTGGGGATGTTTCAGCAATGAGACGAGTCTTACAGATGCAATTCAGCATTGCAAATTAGGAGATAAGAACACATTTTCTGTGAATGCGATTATGGATAACATTCACACACACACACATGCACACACAAACACCTCAGTGAGTCTAATTATTATAAAGGATTAGGTCAAAAGGTTTAAAGCGGTGTATTTCATTCAGATGACAGCTTGGCTGCATTGTTGAAAATGCAATGTAAAAGGCCAAAATGTACTCTGTCTACTGTTAAAACAATTGACTTTCAGGAACACATTATGCAGAACAAGGATAATCTCAGCCGCTAGATATATAAGCAAAGTTCTAGATTTCACTCAGCTGTTAGAACTGTTCCAGGACCAACCCAAAATTGGATTGTTTACCTAAAATGCTTAAAATCTGAAGCATAGGCTGTTCTTATAGTATTTTCATAGGCAGCACTGTGGAAACTCTTGAAATAGTGCATATCTTTTCCAGTAGTCACCTTGAGAGCTTCAGGAAGAACAATGGAAACCACAAGCTGTCAGTTACATAAATGCCAGGACAAAATGTGCTAAAAAAAAAAAACAAGCACAAAACCATACTCATCTTTCACTAAGTGTTGGTTTTCCAGAACATATGTTTTCCTTATACAAAGGCTCAAGCCCCTAAACTCATAACAGGGGTGTGTTGTCAAAGGGAGGCAGTAATAAAAAATAGACAGTATTTATATTTCATTCTGATGTATTTTTTCTTGTCAGCCATGCTTGGCAGCTAGGTAACTAGTGGACTGGAAGGAATTCTTTTTTTTCCTCTTAAACGCTAGCATTGTACTGCTCCACTGGAATAGCCACAATATCTGTTATTTAGTTGTGTAAATGGTTCCCAGTGTAAGGTGCATCTGTACAGTTTGACCATCCCAAACATGTTCATTTTAGAAACTCAATCATTCCAGGCCTAGGTTTTGCGATAGGTTATCTTTAAGAATCCAGCCGATGTCCACAGCCTGAGCTGAAGGGGCCTCTGCACAGTGCTGAATGTTTGGTAGCATTTCACCACCATCTTGTGCCTCCCTAAGATCGCCGTGATCTGTCTGATTTTCCTTTTCACAAAAGTTGTGTGGAACACAATATGTTGTAATCACTTTTGGCATGAACTCGTAGTGGATGTCACTCTGTTTGGGGAGCACTCTCCATTTTGCTCTGAGGTGTCGAAACGTGTGCTCTACAGACACTCTAATAGCACTCAGGTGCCTATTGAAAGCCTCTTCTGCAGGGGATGGCCCGGGGAAAGCTTTGAGAAGCCATGGCAGTGGGGGATACGTTGGATTACCTGCAAACATCAGAGGGATGTGTCCTCCATTCAGTTCACAAGTGGCATGTGGGTGAAAGTCTGGTCTTTTTTACAAGTTTAACTCTCTGAGAACTGCAGCATCATGTGCACTGCTAGGGATACCAGTGAAAACCTTTCTGAAGAGCCCCCTGTCATCGACGACAGCTTGCGAATCAGCTTGCAAATAACATCTTTCTATTACAAACCATGTATTTTTTGCTGTTATACGTTTACAGAATGAAATGTAAAGAAAAAATGAAAGGGTTGGTACCCAGTGAGGTTATGGAGAGGGCTTAAGATTTGGAGATAAGGGTCACTAGATTGTGTTGAAAATAATCTATTGTAGATGTAGCGTTCTTTTGGGAAACATTAGGTATTTTAAATTTAAATGTAATATTTATTAAAGAAATTAATTTTACTCATCAAC
This sequence comes from Anguilla rostrata, assembly GCF_018555375.3. Taxonomy (NCBI): domain Eukaryota; kingdom Metazoa; phylum Chordata; class Actinopteri; order Anguilliformes; family Anguillidae; genus Anguilla; species Anguilla rostrata. The sequence goes on along the minus strand of NC_057940.1, from coordinate 29,651,581 downwards.
GTGTTTGTGTCAAGCCCAGAAGGTGGAAATACTGTTTCCCATTTGTGCAAGTGTTGTATGAGAGATCCCTGTGTGGATGACAGTGGGAGAAGGAATGGGCAAGCTGATTCTTGCTTGTATGCAACCGTAACTATGGAGGGGGAATTCCTCTGTTTCACATGAATATTCAGCGTCACCCTAGAATGGTGTCATCGCGGCATGCTTGGAAACAGCCAGTAAGCCCAGTCTATTACCTGTGAGTGCTACCTGGGAATGCAGTGCCACTTCCCCTCCCCCAGTTCAGAAACATCCTATCAGGTTCTTCTCAGTCGTCAATAAACAGGAGCGGTTGCCGGGGAGCCTTTCTGCTGCTTTTGTTTAATGTTTTTTATCCCTTTTCTTGCTTTTCTGCCTTACTAACATTCATTCAGGTAAGACAAATTCATGTCCCTTTAAATTCAAACAAAACATTGTGCTTAGCTGAATCTGTGTTTATGCATTTGAAAATGTATTTTAGTCAACAAGCAATTGTGAGGAAACAGAACGTGTCCTATGGAAACATTGATGCGGTTGTGAAAATGTTAAAGGGTTTATGACCTGGGAAATTAGATATTCATGTATAAGTAACCGATAGAATATCAAGTATATTTCTGCTCAAATAACAAGACTTTTGTGAAATCTTGTGGGATACGCCTTTTCATATGTGAGCAAGCAATGGCTTTAATTACAGGAAAGGTAACAATAATGTCCACGCTCTGAAACTGAAACTGCTACACACATTGCTGGAATATTTTTCTTGTTATGGCCGATCTTGGTGTTTATGGATAATTTCTGAACATTTATAAAATGTGGTCAAAAAAAGAAATGGTTGAAGAAAACTTCACACTAAAAGTGAAACCATAGAGTCAGGACTGACAGCATATTGGACGGGCAAATGAGCAAAGCTAGTAATGTAAGGTGTTGGCATTTTCCATATATAACAAAAGGCATATATCTATATGTATGTATGTAAGTGTTTATTGCCGTTATTATTATTATTATTATTATTAAAGGTTCACAGTTGCTTTTGTGGAGATTTGTGATTCCACCCTTCTATGGTCACATATAGTCAGAGCTGTAAAACACATTCAGTTATGACCCACCATGGTATTGAAAAAGTTAAACGCCCTGTGGATTAGAAGGAACCTTAGGAGAAAATCCTGAAGTAAATGCATTTGACCCGAAATGAAGTGCAACATTTGTGGGCTTGGATCAAAGAAGGTGTTTCATGTAATGCAGTCCATTTACCATTTACCATTCTCATATGTCACATTATAGTCAGATGTCTGTTCTTCTTCCTGAAAACACATTAATTTCATGTTATATGAACCCTACCATTGTGTATTGAAAAAGATTATATTATGACTCTGTGGTATTTAGAAAAGGGAACTATAGTGGGGAAAATCCATGGAAGTAGAAATGCAATTTCAGCCAAAACCAACAAGCAAATGCAAGCCTGCAAACATTCTGTTGGGATTCTGGGTGGCGTATCCAGCAAGTACATGGTGTTTCAGTGTAGTGATGCACTCCTCTGTCTGGCATTGACTCCAGTCCACAGGAAAGCACACAACTGGCTGTGGCAACTGGGTTGCCCAATCTCATTGCACAAGAGCAAATCCTCTGATCAGCTGGCCATGAAAATTGTGCATGGAGTATATTTTTTTTATATGCAATAACTAAATGGCTCCATTGGGCATTTGCAGAGTGAAAAGAAGCATTGCCTGGAAACCTATGCTTCAGCCGAGAAAGGACAAAACAAGCTCTTCCTTCACAAACCGATTTGGGATGTTTCAGCAATGAGACGAGTCTCACAAATGCAATTCAGCATTGCAAATTAGGAGATAAGGAAACACGTTCTATGAATATGTATACAGATTCTCTCTCTCTCTCTCTCTCTCTCTCTCTCTCTCTCTCACACACACACACACACATACACACACACACCCCTTTGAGAGTCTAATTATTACAAAGGAATAAGGTCAAAATTAAAGAAACAGAATAGAAATATTAACTCCAGAAATCCTTTCTGAAATTGAACGTGGTCACAACTCGAGACCATTTAACAGTTGTTGATTTGCATTCTTACTACAGGCACACCCTTTATCACGAATCTTTGTAATTACATTACATTACAGGCATTTAGCAGACACTCTTATCCAGAGCGACGTACAACAAGTGCATTAGTTCAAGGTGCAGAGGTGCAAAAGAAACACACTAGAGTGAAGTAAAGATGTATGTAATAAAAATGTAATAAAAATGCATGCTTAAAATCCATAATGCACAAAATAATAGGTAAATATGATGGTGTGCAATGTACTACTCTGTACTGCATTAATTATTATATTACAGCTTGGGAAAAAAGGCAAAAATGTACTCTGTCTAGAGCTGTACAAATAACAAGGCTAATCTCACCTGCTAGACATATAAGCAAAGTTCTAGATTTCACTCTGCTGTTAGATAGAACTGTTCCAGGACCATATAAGCAACATTGGATTGTTTGCCATGAACACCTTAAGTCTGAAGCATAGGCTGTGGTATTTTCACAGGCAGCACTGTGGAAATAGTGCATATCTTTTCCAGTAGTCACCTTGAGAGCTTCAGGAAGAACAATGGAAGCCACAAGCTGTCAGTTACATAAATGGCAGTAAAAATAGAGCTCAAAAAATAAGCTCAAAACCATACCCATTGTTCACAAAGTGTTTGTTGTCGAATAGCTATGTTTCTTCTACAAAAGGTCAAGCCCCTGAAGTCAAAACAGGGGTTTATTGTCAAAGGAACAAAAAATCGGCAGTATGTGTATTTCATTCTGATGTATTTTTTCGTTAGCCATACTTGGCAGCTAGGTAACTAGTGGATTGGAAGGCATTCCTTTTTTCCTCTAAAATGTTAGCATAGTGTTACTCCACTGGAATACCCACAATATCGTTACTTAGTGTTGTAAATGGCTCCCAGGGTAAGGTGCATCTGAGGTACAGTTTTGCTCTATGAACTCATAATATCTCCACAAAACTATCATAGACCTTGACTTATTAATATGTCATGCCACATTGCAGGTTTCAGAGTGCATATGGATCACTGGAGAAGGAAAGGAGGGAGTGTTTTGCCACATTGCACCAAAGCTACACAACCTTGCTAAAAGGGCACCATGATAAGGAGGAAGGAAGTAACAGATAATCCAAAATAGAACTCGGGAAACCTTATTGAGACCCCACCAGGGATTAATCTGAGCAACTGAAGCTGGCTCACCACATTTTGTAAAGACAAAATGTGCTGAGTACAATGTGCAGTCATAAAAACCTAAGGACTGATAGTCTAAACTAGACCAATACAAGAAATGTATCCAGGGAATTTTCTGGTCAGCATGTTAACAGAATGGGTGGCATTTGGTAAAGATACAATAAAATCCCGCAAATGGTATATAAATAACATCAACCATTTGTTTTCTCATTCAGGAGCAAGCGGTTTTCCCCCCTGACTGCCAAGCGACCCCCATCCCCCCACCTCTGATGCAGAGATGAACTGGTCAGCATTGGAAGTTCTCATTAGTGGAGTCAACAAGTACTCCACTGTGTTTGGCCGCGTATGGCTCTCCATGGTGTTCGTGTTCCGCGTGCTGGTGTTCGTGGTGGCGGCGCAGCGGGTGTGGGGTGACGAGAACAAGGACTTTGTTTGCAACACGGCGCAGCCGGGCTGCACCAACGTCTGCTACGACAGCGTCTTCCCCATCTCCCACATCCGTCTGTGGGCCCTGCAGCTCATCTTCGTCACCTGCCCCTCCCTCATGGTGGTGGCGCACGTCAAATACAGAGAGGAGAAAGACAAGAAGTACGCTACCCTTCACAAAGGCTCCCACCTGTACGCCAACCCGGGGAAGAAGCGCGGTGGCCTGTGGTGGACCTACCTGGCCAGCTTGGTCTTCAAAGCGGGCTTTGATGCCGCCTTCCTCTACATCCTCTACTACATCTATGAGGGTTATGACATGCCCCGCCTCTCTAAGTGTGCCCTGGAGCCCTGCCCCAACATAGTGGACTGCTACATCTCCCGCCCCACAGAGAAGAAGATATTCACCATCTTCATGGTGGTATCATCGGCCGCCTGCATCTTCATGTGCATCTGTGAGATGATATACCTGGTGGGCAAGCGCTTCATGAAGCTCATTAGGGCCCGGAAGGAAAGCGAACGGGCGCTTTTTGCCGAGCGGCACAATCTCACAGTCATGGCTCCACTCAACTCAGAGTATGCCAAGCAGGATCCCACAGCCGCTCCCTCCAACCAGAACAACAGCAACATTAAGGCCGAGGAGGCATCCACCAGCAAGATAATGTAACAGAGCAGCACGCATTGCATGTGCTTGCAACTGTTTCAGACACTACACTGTGCTGGTGTGGAAAAAAGACACCTCACAATACCTGTGCAATACTCCCAGACAGACAATGAGACGAACTAGGACTTGCTGAGATCCAAAAAGCTTTTTTATTTTTTTTACCGTGTATGGATTTTCTGTTGCGTATGTTTTCACAGACTCACAGTGGTGGACTATTCCTGTGCTTATACTTTTTGCATTAATTTATAAAACTGGGATAACTTGGACAATGGAAAGTGCGTACTACCAAAGTATATTGCCCATCCAGAATACATTGGCACACGATTGTTTAAATCAGTTAGCCATCTACCAGAATGTTTTCACCAGTCAGACCTCTGGGATATTTCAGCAATATCATAACTTTTTGAAGGAGGTACATGGGACGTTCTCATTTTCTTTTCCAGTTTTCACAAATGGGTGAAAGGTGTATGCTGTCCCCTAGTGTTTGAACAAAAGAAAACACCACAAGCGATATGAAGGAAGACTGCTATAAATCTCTGAAATAATTATGACGTGAAATTGATTAATTAAAAGGTTGTTTTGCACTCTACCCAAAAGCGCATATGCACTGTTAAATGAGTGATATTACTATAGTAAACAAATAAAAACAATAAACTTTTTTAAATTATATTTTTGGATGGAATTTAATTATACACAATTACACTATGTGTAACAGACGGCGTTGAATAATCTTTGTTTTTTCTCCTTCGTGAACGCCCTTCCCCTGCCCAGCATAGTTGAAACGGTGGACTTGCATTTATTACGCAGTACGGCATTAGTTTACTGTAATTGTACTGCGCAGAAGAATCTAAAGTCATTGTTTTCTGTCTGATCACAGATTACGGTTAATCGCGGATAACTTGGTCTGTTGTTGATCTTTAAAAATGTAAAAATCCAAATAACTGCATTAGCCTATACGCCCTGCGTGTTATTATATTATGCGATACGAAGGTCAATGACAATGCAGTTACGCACTTGCACTGAGATATAATGCAGCGTTTGTTTGTCGTCTCACTAAGTGATTAGTCCGACCCTAGAGTGAGAAGCAGGGAGGAGTAGAATTTGTCCTGGCAATTTTTAATGTTAACTAATAAAAATAGCTATTCTTGTATGTAAATTTTAATCTAAAAAAATCTGTCTGAAAAGGTTTTTCGTACGCTTTACAGCCATATGACATCCTGAAATGAGTTTTCACTACGAGCAGGTAATAAAGCACTTCCGGGTTGGAGATGTGTAGCCAAGCTATATTTTTAATTAAGGCAAATAACGAACAGTTTGTTAACTTGCTATTAACCGTGAACATCACGTATTTTTAAATATATTACTAGATAAAGTCAACTATATTATCTTGATATTTTAGCAAGTAGACTGATGTTTAGTGCATCGTATTACACTACCACGACCTGCGCGAGACACACTATACACTAATTTGTTGTATCTTCAGACTGGCTGTTTCCAAAGTAATTTTGACTAGTAAGCTACCTGATAGCTGTTGCGATGTCAATATATGAGGCAAGTCGCTGTTGTTACGTCAACGTGTTAACCAGTTAGCCAGGTAGCCTGTTTGTGTCAGTTTGTTACTTCAGCTATGTTTGCTTTTTTGTCAAAACGTGCTTAAATGGGGACGCTTCCCTTGTTAGGATGTGACGACAGCCACTCTGATTTTTTATAGCTATTTATTTGGTTGCTGTGTCAGACGCATACTCTCCATTTGTATTGATAATAGTCGATATGTTGTCTAGCTAGCGAAGTATTTCTCTGCAGCCTATCCTCACAGGAACTAGTATATCGCTGTGTAGCTTGTGTAACTCCTTGGTAACAAATGGAACCGTAGCGGTAGAGCCGGATCGATAAATATACCTGTAGATGGCCAGCGTTTTTTGGTAGATAACTAGTGTCAGCGTGATGTGGTTGTTTCCAATAATACATTAATTTTTAAAATGTAGTAATTACGATAAGTCAGTGCCAGCCAGAGTGACTGAGTGAAGTCTTGTTATGCAGTGTTATCCTGGACCTGGGGGAGGAAGTCATTTCCCAGGACAGGGTCCAACGGGGGGTCCATACACTGCTGGGATGCCCCTAGGCGGTCAGTATGGAGGCACAGCCCCACCCTCGGCTCCACCAGCACCCCCTGGCTATGAACCATACGGAGGAGCTGCACCTCCACCTGGGGGACAATACGCAGGAGACCAAGCTCCTGGTGCCCCCTACGGAGGCTACGGTCAGCCCCAAGGTGGGGCTTATGGACAACAGCCTCCTGGGCTCGGTGAGACATCGGCCTGTGTGTTTGTCCATATTTTTGTCAGGTCATTGTGACATGATGTTATAAATTCATTCAAGGGTCTTCCAAAACAATGTGTGCTGCTTTACCTCCATGTCTACTCTCCACATGCACCAGCGACAAGGTATTTCGCAGCTAAGGTTTTTAATCTAAATAAATCTCATAGACTGCGACTGCTGCCTTCCCTGCTCTGTTGTCTGAGGGGACTCAATGCAGTTTACAGCACCAGATTTCAATTAGTGCCCACAGAGGGCATCTGAAAAATGCACAGTTGTTACCCTTTCCTGGAGCTGACTCCCTTCTATGTTTGCACTACTCTCCTGCACAAATACACTAATGTGCACACGCATGAATACACAGACACCAACGCAAATGCAAATATAAAATCACAATGGGTTTTGTTGATTTTAGGGCTGGGCCATTCCTGTTGCTTCATTTCTCATCAAACATAAATAGCCAGTCCAGTCACCACTGTTGTTTTAAGAATTAATGTGTTCTAGACTTCACGTGACTAGTGCAGAACAGTGTGGCCTACTCCAGAAGCGTGTTCTTCAATAATTAGTCGGCTCATATCAGATATCATTGTTCAGCCGTGCCATAATTCCAAAGCAGTTTTAAGACAGATTATAACAGGGGTGGGCAATTCCTGTCCTGGAGGGCCAGTGTGTGTGCAGGTTTTTGTTTTCACTAGTTTCCCTGACTAAATGAGCTAATTGGTTGTATAGAGGGTATGCACATGACATCACAGTAGGTGGAAGGCACTGCGGTTACACCCACTGAGTGGCAGAAAGACTATTGAGTGATAGTGTTGGCGTTCAGCTTGAATGCCGTGAAAACCCAAAAAACACATCTAAAATGGGAAAGAGCTGTTGTGCGATTGACTGTACAAATAGATTCGACAAGAAATCGGAGCTATCTTTTTTACAGACTGCCGAAAGCTAAAGAAAAGAGAAGCAGACAGATCGCTGCAATTCGCAGAAACAACTGGAATCCAGGCACCGAAACGTGGATTTGCGGTTGTCATTTTGTGTCAGGTATGTTGGATTTTTGGGTAAAATCATACCTTAAGTTATGTAGGCTACTGTATTGACTACTCATCAATTAAATATTTAGCATCTTTCATTTATATTCTGTGTAACTGTAAAGGTTTTGTCAGCATTTATTAAAAAACATCCATGATGATGAGTGTTCTACAAACAAAGGGGGGATGGTTAGATAGTATTAGCTAGCCAAGCATATAAATTATTAAGGTATGATTTTACCCAAAAATCCAACATACCTGACACAAAATATCAACCGCAAATCCACGTTTCGGTGCCTGGATTCGAGTTGTTTCTGCGGATTGCTGTGATGCATCGCTTCTCTTTTCTTTAGCTTTCGGCAGTCTGTAAAAAGATGGCTCTGATTTCTTGTTGAATGTCCATGGACCACTGGTTCTTTGGTAAGTTGTAAGGATCACTGTCGAGTCCAACTGCCTTTAATTTAAGCAGATAATCGTTTGTTTTACTCCCGGTTTTGCAGTTTCCTATACTAAAGGCAGCCATGTGGCAGCATGTTTTGCCACTCAGTCCCGACTGAGGGGGCGTATTCCGGTGGGAAAGTGACGTCGGTGCATACCCTCTATAGACCAACACTGGTTCACTCGTAGATTATAAATGGACTGCATTATATCACGGTTATATCATATCACAGAAAGGCGTTTCATATAGGGACACAAGTCTTTGGCTGTCATTCAACTGCTTATCAAGAAATGCAGTGAAATTGTCAGATGGCGTAAATGATAAGGCTAATTAAGTCATTGAGGCCAGAGCCAGAAACGGATATGGCCCTCGTTGCCCACCTCTGCTTTAGAACAAGCCTAACGACAGCAGCAGCAGAACTACTGCATGCTAATTACACATTTTTTTCCCCACTGGTTGCCAGTCACAGTCACGTGTCTTTGTTCTGCTGAGCTATCCAATGACATTGCAGCACTAGCTGACTGATGATGGCTTCATTCCAGCGTTAAGGCAGGCTGCAGAACTAGTGCATTTCAGCCAGGGGAGCAGTGCAGGACAGGCATCCGTAAAATGCATCAGACGTGAATTATGAAGAAGTGGCGAAGGAGGTCTTGTCTGGGATGTGTCAGCCATTCTCTGAGGATGATTAATGGAACGACTTAACGTCCAGGAGTTTAGCAGGTGCAGGTTGTACAGCGGATCTGTACCTGCAACAGAGACGAGTGGAGCGCTAGAGTGATGGCTGCAATAATGCAGAGCGAAGATGTGTGTGTGTGTGTGTGCGTGCGTGCGTGTGTGTGTGTGTGTGTGTGTATGTGTGCGTGTGTGTGCGTGCACGCATGCATTCATCCCCCATAATACTGTCCCCCCAGGGGGACTGAGTCACAGGGGCTGGTTCTTAAATGGAGTAGTCCTCGCTGCCCAGAGACACTAATCCATCTGGGTGGGGCCTGAAGTGGCACCAGGCCTCTTCTGCCTCCAGATGGCTGCAGTCAGGGTGCCCGCCTGCCAGGATGTGACAGGAACATGCTGCTGGTCCAAATCACTGTAATAGAGCTGTTTATTCCGTAAGCCTCGCACTTATGTCTTAAAGGGCATCTGTGGCTGTTCCTGAAAAACTACACAACAACACAGGTTTGACTCGGTTATTAGGTGCTATGTGTATCTAATCGAATGTTTGCAGTGCGTGTGTGCTTTTTCCTGGAAACTATGAAACGGACTCCCAGGAAGAAGAATGTTCAATCGGGCGTGCTTTGCTGAGAACGCATCAAGCGCATTGCTGCACCAGGGCAGGGTTTTGAATAATTTACACGTCCAACAGGACACATCAATCCCTGGATATTATTTCCTCATATGACGGCATTGGTGTATTTTAATCAGTAAGTGGTGTCCAGGTGAGATTAGAGAGGTGTGCTCTTGTAGAATAGTGTTGAGTAGGGAGTAGAGCATAGATACCCCTGAGCGCAGTACTTTATTAGCTTCACTGCAGTAAAGGCTTCACAGAATGAACTGGCTACAGAATGCACATTACCACTTATTTATCCTTCATAGGAATATGTGCATATAAAATTGAATAATGTGGAACATAATAAAATTTATTAATCTCCTTTTGGAATACTAGGTTGCTGTCACCAGCATACCGGCTGTGAAAATGTGACACATGCAGTTTAAAATATGGCAGTCAAGCGTGGCGTTGAATATCCATTCCATACATTTTCAGAAATGAATGTATCCGAGTCTAGTTCAGCTGTTAGAGAGCATCTGTATTCTGCGATACAGTTACAGTGTACTCTGGATGTAGCTTGTTCATGAAAATGAAGTGTGTTTTCTTCACTGCAGTCTGTTGACCATGCTGTGCAATGATTTTCTGTAGATAAAGGGCTGCAGCAACTGTTTACCACAACTTATGTTTATTTGCAGCACCCTCGGTCACTCTGTGTCCCCACGCACCATCAATAGCAAACAGCACTAGCAACGGCCCTCGTACTGCATATAAAGCGTTTCACCACAGAGGCTGAGCGATTGCAGTTTCCTGACAAGCTGTGCAGTCAAGCATCGGTGGAGGTATTGGCTCTGAAAACTAAGAGATTGAGCTTTATCTGCGCCACCTTTCCCAACAGGTAATGTACCCCCAGGTGTAAACCCGGAGGCCTACCAGTGGTTCCAGTCAGTGGACACGGACCACAGTGGCTGCATCACCCTGAAGGAGCTGAAACAGGCTCTCGTCAACTCCAACTGGTCTGCCTTCAACGACGAGACCTGTCTCATGATGATCAGTGAGTGCAGCATCAGTTTGAGTGGAGTGGTGTACGTGTCATAACCTCAAGGAGTGTGCACACCGAGGAAAACCCAATATAAGGACATCTGCTCGGCAGCTAATAGCCAGATAATAAAATGTTACACTGAAATTGACTAGTTCCCACAGGCCAGGGTAAATGCCTGTTACATTTTCTGTATTGACATATTACAAGTAGGATTTCTTGTTCTACATACCTCAGGGGAGACCAAATATGGTTAATGTGACTTGTGATTTTGCTATCCCCCCTTCGCTTCATGGAGACATGTTTGACAACACCAAGTCGGGGCGGATGGATGTCTTCGGTTTCTCGGCGCTGTGGAATTTCCTGCAGCAGTGGAGGGCGCTGTTCCAGCAGTTCGACCGCGACCATTCCGGTTGTATCAGTGGCAGCGAGCTGCACCAGGGTAAGCAGGGAGGCGTGGCTCGCGGCTCACCTCCGCCGCAGGCATGTCCTCATGTTAAAGAGCATCCAGGGGCACAGTCTGAATGTTGGTAAAGGTCATGTAAGTAATTCCCTTCATGTCAGTATCTCAAAGGGCTGTACGGTGAATGGGGGCGTGCACCCACCCAAGTTACTTTTCTGCACTGCGACAGGGAAGATCCAGCTCATTGACGCCCTCCGTCCCTCCCTGGGCAAGATTACGCCCAGTTATACGCTTCCACTGTCGCAGTCAGGGTTTAACACCAGACTACAGTGCACATCACTCCACTGAAACCCAGTGTGCTAATAGGACTAGCCTGGAGAGAGGTGGAGAGAGAGAGCGATTAGCCAATTAAACTGGGGAATGGTTTGCTGTAATGTGTTTGCAGTAGTAATTTTCATATTTGCACATATGCTCGTGGTAATAATCCACTGTATACGACACCTCCCTTGAGCTCTCTCAACCAAGTATTAACCGAGCCTAGCCCTGCTCTGCTTAAGCCATCAAGGAGGAGGAATTTAAAGGGTGGGATGTATGCAAATTAATGTCGCTATCAGTGTCTTACCATAATTATTATTGAGTGTGTATACCGTATCTAAATGGGGCTTGTGATTATTTAAAGTTTTGTGGAAAAAGTCAACACTGTGCTTATCTTTAAATGAGTCCCAGTGAAAGTGTTTAGATAGGAGCACTGAGCACACACCAAATGAAAATGGAATATTTATTCATGAAGAGCATATTTATTCATGCTCAGCATGTCTAGCCGGATAGCTATTTTTGGTCTTAATATTTTCATACAACGGCTCTGAGATTTTCAACATTTGATGTATGGCAGATGTTTGGACTGATTCTGGGAAATGGAAAGTGGCCAGGGGTTGACAAATTGTCTGACTGTTTGTCTAACAATTAATAGCAATTACTTTTTGTTCCTTGCAAGTTCAGCGGTCACTAACATGCCAAACTGAGTTTGAAGAAAGGGTATAATGCATGCATTTAATTGCAAGTCAAACTTAAGGGCAAATTTTTCTTGAATGCAGGCCAATGTGTCTGTGGCGTGCTTTCACTTACTTATTTGGGGGGAAATGGCTGTGCATAGCAGGTTGCACTGGGAACAGCAACACTTTGGCCCCTGTTGTGTGAACACCTTAGCCTGCTCGGTCTTGCATGTCCGTCCTTGCCGCTTTCTCAATAGGGCATTGTGCTGTTTGTTACGTTCATGGAAATGCTTAGTCACCAGTCCCTGGAGGACGCAGGCCAGCAGAGCTGCAGTAGTGTGTGCACGAAATTCATAGGAAACACTCTTAGCCTGGTTCCCGGAGGACCCTCACACAGGCGTGACTCGGCCCTCGCTAGACCCCCGACAATGACATCACTTCCCCATCAGCCAAGCCGTGCGGAACACAGCCTCTCATTAGGCTCGGCCCGCGTGGTTTTCCCCTTTCCCCAGAGCGCGAGTGGAGCCGGCGCCCCTGCCCTCGTTTGGCTGACCGTCTGTCGCTCTGCTCCTTGCCCCCCTGCAGCTCTCTCCCAGATGGGGTACAGCCTCAGCCCTCAGTTCACCCAGGAGCTGGCGGCACGGCACCCGCCGCGGGGCTCCATGCAGCTGGACCGCTTCATCCAGGTGTGCACGCAGCTGCAGAGCATGACCCAGGCCTTCCGCGAGAGGGACGCCGCCGTGACGGGCAGCGCGCGTATCAGCTACGAGGACTTCCTGTCCGGCGCCATCTCGCGACTCGTGTGACGGGCGGCTGCCTCTGCCGCTCGCCCCCTTCTTCTCTGTTTACAAAAAAAAAAAGTACCTTATAACCTAACAGTTTGCTCTGTTGTCCTGAGGCACTGTTTCAATTGCTAGTGAAAATGTTTGTTCTAGTAATAGTAATTCCTTAAATTGGCACACGTTGCCCAGCAGTGAATGGTGGATCTTGAAATGTAGTAATTTGACAGATGTGCAACTTATTTACTTAACACATAGGTATTCCGCATATTGTCTGGTTCTGCTTTTAATATTGATTGTTGCGGTGCTGTGAAAAAGTAACCAAAATTTGCGCTGCTTTGATAAGAAGTGGTTACTTGTGATGTCTGCTATATCAGATCACCTTTATCTGTACTAGGACTTATGAGATGAACAAATGTCCTTTTGACTTAAAATGTGCCAAAAAAAAAGGAAAAGAAATCACTTAACTCTGTCACATCACAGTCTATATTGGCTGGAGCTATAGGTGTAAGTGTCTTACTGGAATGCATCTTTTAGCCCAGGACCCAAACTACTGCTCCATACTACTATACTAAAGAATTGTTCATAATTTCTCCCTTCAAAGTAACCCTAGTTTCACATTCTTAGAGGAACAAAAGCACTTTAACATTCATTACAACTCATTGTATAATTTCTCTTGTTTTCATCATATGGTTAGAGCTGCACTAGGAAATTATAGAAAATGACTGAGATGCACTTTGAATTCATTTTAAGATTAGGGGGCAGCAAAAAAGCTTTTAGTGTCTGAAACACTATAAGAAACTTATACACAAGAAATTAAGATGTGGACTAAGGTTATGCCAATTGGCAGTTGGTAACCCCCATTAAGACTGCTTGTAAATATTCCATTGATTCCTAAGCATGGGTACAAGGAAAAGAAACAAGCAAGCTCATCACTAGGCATAGTTTGCCAATTTAATTGGTTTCATATTTATTTCATATGAATGTGTATTGTGTTTTTTTCCCATATTTATTTATTTAATGGCATTAAATCCTCAATAAAGAATCAGAATGCCTATTACCTCCACTTTTATCAATAAAAAATAACTTCAAGTTCTGTGCCATTTTTAGATTTTAGTAGTTATATCTGTGTCATGTGTTTCATGCTAATTAAAATGTTGCAAACAGACTGAATTTGTTTGTTTTTTTTTTCATTTTATTCCCCCCCTTTCGGTTGCATATACGCCTATATCAGTCTCGATCCTGGATAGGAAGCCTGCCATATTAATGCGGTTCTGATAACTTCACTGCTTTCTCCAGTGAATGTCGCTGTTGAGCACTTCTGTCTTGTGGATTGAAAAAAGACAACAAGGAAGCACTCTGCGCGTCAGTCAGGAGAGTGTATGTGGACCTTAATGTTAAACTTTCAAAATCAGAGGGGAAAAGCATAGTTTGGAGGGGAGTAATCAAACAATGGCAACAACATTGGGATAGTGAAACAAAAGGAAGACCTTTATATAAAATACAAAATAAAGTAGGAATGGCAAGAAACAGTGGAACCGATAGAAGAGAGCAAGTAATCATAAATAGATTAAGAATTGGTCACAGCAACTTGAATAGCACACTATTTATTATAGGAAAACATCCAACTGGCTATTGCGATCAGTGCCAGGAATTAGAAACAGTGGAGCATGTCCCGATTGAATGCAGGAAGTATGAGCAAGAAAGAAGGGTAATGTTTACAGGATTACAGAGACTAGGTGTGGAGGCAAGGTTTACAGATCTGTTTGAGTGTGGGGACACGGTGGAGGAAAAGAAGGAGATATTTAGTTTTTTGATGGCAACTGGAATAAGTAACAGGATATAAGAGATCCAGACAGCAATACATGGTTAGATCCAGAAGGGGGCGGTAATGCAACTAAAAAGGATTTCAACTGCCGTAAAACACCAAAGAAGAAGAAGAACAACAACAACACTGTGCGTTGTCATTACGTGAGCCAATATATTTTCAGCGGGGACGGAAGTTAGTTCGGCTGCACGTAGAAGGCAGAGGTGAGTGAGCCATTACAAAATAATTATGTATCAGTACACTGATTATTGATTACGCAGGACTGATATAGTGAAAAGCCGTTCACCTTATGTTTAGACATTTTCATAAGATATGCTTTTTAAACAATTGAATAAAAGCGTTTTATGCCGGTCACGTGTGAGTACCTCTGCATTGACTCGAGTCTCCTTGGTGCTACACGAATATTGGTTAGTTGAGTTGGCTAGCTGTATGTCTGGGTATTTCATCAAATTGCATAGCTTAGTGTGATATACAAACCATCCAAAAAACAAAAAAAGTAGCTACTTAGCTAAATTAGCCAGTCTGATTACGACACAGATTTCGTTTGCGGCTATCTCACCGCAGTGAGCGTCCGTGAAGGATTACGTTAACATTCGTGAAATGACTTTAGGAAATATTCTGGAAAAACCCGGCGTCTTTCAACGCGTTTTGCGTTTAATTAGGCAATTTTCCATGGCAACACATCCATGATTTTAAAAGTGCTTTTATTAAACGCATGTGCTATGTTCTGGACGTCGTTTTTATAGAGAACGCGCTGTTAATTGGGCTAAATTAGCTAAACTAGTCATGCTAGCCGAGTTTTAGTTTATAATATACAGTTAATTAAGCAGATGAAATAAACTGGATTAAATTGCGCCTTAAAGACAAGAAAACCAGAATCATTTTGGGAAAGTTCTCTATAGGTCACTGCAGGTCTTGATGCCCATTTTTTTTTTTTTTTGGCTTAGCCTATATCCGATTTTTTTGACCGCCTGTTTACATATCCATACATGTGCTCCCGCGGTTTACACTAGAAACAACCCCCGCGTGCACACAAGGGTTTAGATACCGATACGAAAGTGAACGACCATATCGGTATCTACAATGGACACAAAACGAGAGAGAAATAATGAATCAAGCGTTGGCTTTTCGAAGCGTCTTGGGTCCGCAACGAACTTCCGCTGTATTTTGGCCTACACCGACTCTTAGCCCCACATATTTAAAAGGACGTAACCTTGGTTTTCGCTACTGGACCGAGCCTTCGTCCTCCGTTTAACTTCTTTTAGCATTTACCATTACCAGCTGAGAGTGTTGTGCATGTGACATACGTTACGCGTCATTAAAATGCGAAAAGGAATGAGAATGTCGCATTTTGAATGACTTGCGAATCGGAATGAGCGGAAAATTACGATATCTGCGTTTAGATGACAGTCGCATTGACAGATAAACGGGTTCTTATCGGATTTATTTGCACATATGAATGGGGTCCAAAACGGATCTGAAAATATCCGATTCTATGTGCTTTCTTCTGTTTACACGTTCATACATATCTGATCTGTGCCCCGTGGGCAAAAAATAGAAATTGGGACACTTTTACTAGACGATGTAAACGTAGCCTGAGATTTCATGTTGGAGAAGTGAAGTTTTTGCTTACTTGTACCTATATACCAGACTCAGTAATATATGCTGTGTAGATTATCAGCAGTTCCTATCTAGATATTTGTGTGTGTTTATGTTTTAATGTGCAGTGGTCATCAGCCCTGGGACGAAGAGCAACCATGTGGCCTGTGATGTGGGTAGCCATGCGGACCTACGCCCCCTATGTCACGTTTCCAGTGGCTTTTGTGGTGGGGGCAGTGGGGTACCACCTAGAGTGGTTCATTCGGGGCACACCAAAGCCCCAGCTGAGGGAGGAGAAGAGCATTCTGGAGCTGAGGGAGGAGAGGAAGCTGGAGGAGCTAGCGGGGCAGGACTGTACCAATGTGACCAGCCTGAAGGAGCGGTTGGAGTTCACCCCCAGGGCCGCACTAGAAAGGAACCGGCCTGAGAAGAGTTAACTAACAGCTGCCCTGTATGTGGAAGAAAAGGGGGGGTACCTTCTGTGACACTGAGTGTTGGTGACATCCCCCACCATCCCTTGTCTTGGAAATATTCACACACATATTTACACCAGACACAGTCACTAGGCTACCACAGCCCTTTAAGAAAGCGATGGATGATGGGAGTTGTAGTACCCTACCCCCCGCCCCCCCATTCAGCCTGTTTGTTTTGTATACAAGCCTTGATTAAGTTTCTTTCCCAGATGCTTTCACACAAATTGATCTGTGGTGATTCACGTCTCAGACACATCCTGGGAGCAGGGCTTTTGTTAAGGAGACTGGAGACGCTTTATTCTGGAGACTTACTTGATTGTACTTTTCAGCCACATTCATCATAGAGGAAATACAAGAGCGAGACTGGTTACGGTACAGAGTCCTCGTCCTTTTTGATCATTTGTAAAGCCAAAACCTATGGCTGTGGTTGCCAGAAATCATTGCTGTGATTTGAAAAGGGACATGTTCCTGTTTGAAACGTGTGTAAATTAGGTTGGCCAGTTGGCGCCTTATTGGAATTCAAGAAGCTTCTATTCTAAGATGATGGCAAGAGGTAGTGAGAATTTGCACTAATCTTCAATTTTAATGAGTTGCCTACATTCACATTTTTGTCCTTGTGAATTGTGGGTATTTTGAAGAAAAATGTGTGTGTTGATGCATGTCCAATTATTCATAATTGAATATATGTACCGGATTTGCCTTCATTTTCAGAAAGCACATCAAGTATACTTGCTTGTCATCTGTTGTGTTCCTAAAGTATTTGAATATTTTAATTTTCTAATAGGTTAATGTAGTTCAGTCATTTCTGTGGCAGATGTATTTTTGCTTTTCAAGTATGGTTTTCAGGGAAGAATCAGGACGTGAAATGTGACAATTAAATCTGCATCCGTTTTAGAACTTCAAACTGTGATGACGTTTTCTTAATCCGTGTTTCGGCAGCGCTTGGTACAGTTTTATGAAGCAGTAGTAAGTCACAGTCCAATCTGAGCCAGAGTGTCATCGGTCATGTTCTGATCACAAATGGGCACCACTGTCTGTCACTTTGAGGGGGGGGGCGGTTTCATCCGCCAGGTCAAGCACAGTGAACAGGAAGTGATGGAGTCTCTCTTGGTAATGCATGCCAAAACAGTGTTCTTAGAGGAAATGGGCACAGTTTCTGTGGGATGCTAATAAAATCCCTTCAACAATCAAAAGCCTCTATGACTCACAACTGAAGTTCTTTTGGAGGAAATATCTTGTATTACATTCAGGTTGTGGTAGTGCAAACATTTTATAAAAATAGTGATGCCATATTACAGCCCTGTTTGGAATTGCATTTTCTGAATAGTCCTGATGAAATTCTAAGAAAAAGAAACATCTATATCTCAGAAAACAAAGAAAGAAAATGCAAAACTCCACAAAGAGAGCAGCCCTTGTGAATTTTTTAAATAAATCACGTGAAGCAGCAAGCTGTAAGACCTTATTTGGGTTTACCAATAAAGAATCACCGAACTCTCAACGAAAGGCATGTAGCCTATATGCACACACTGGGCATGTGTCATTGAATCCATCCTCAGTATTCAAATGCCCAAATATGAGCCTTAAAATTGCAGATAAAAATGAACCAGTAAACTTTCTTGTAGCCTTACTGAACCCTTTTCCATCGTATTCCCAATATTAATTATTGCTCATGCAATGCAATCATGAATTCAGGATTTCAATTTGGGTGTGTAATAATTCCCACGGACACACCCAACAGCAGAAGTATCTGAGTGGAGAAGGAATGTATGTAGTCTTACCTGGTGATACCACTGTCCCAACGATTTATTTTTTTGGGTGTAGATACAACATGGTGAAAAGCTATGATCAGTTTGCTATTTATCTATACTAGTTCAGTTAGCGAGCTATGGGCTTGTGATGTGGTCTGAGGAATTGATAGGAGAAATTTACCCCAAGTCGTCAAAGACACAATTGCAATAAAACGGCAGTAACAATGACCCCTGCTTGCACTCTGTTCTCTGCACGTTTATCACACCTCATTAACTGTAGCACAGCTGGCTGCTGACTCATAGGTAATTTTCATTACCTACTGTTCATTTTTGAATGATGTTCCAAGTTTATTAAGTGGCCACTGCACCACCCCATCAACGACACCAACTTGTTCTCCATGACATCGGATTTCATGATTCGTAGTTCCGGGAACATTCCACAGAGGCAGCGGAATGATTACAACAGTGTTATTGGGGCAATGGCATTGTTTCTTCATCAAACCTTGCTGACTCCCTGCCAACACTGTGAGCACCGTCTGTTCTCCTTTGGGGGTCCGATAAGCGGCACACTTCTGTAACTCTTCTCCCCGCAGGTGTAATCACATACTCTGCCTGACATAATGTAGCCTAACAACACCTGCTGATGTTTCTGAGATTCTCAGCATCTAGCCAAGCGTTAAGAGGTTTCTTCCTTTAGGGCAGGTGCAGTGGTTAAAGGTCAGTGCTGGGTCAGCACTGGTGGGGGTGGGCTTGCTGGCAGACGTCTAACCCCACCCTTGATGACATTTTCTGCCAGGAAAGGGGTTGTGTGACTGGAAAGCAAGCAGGATGTGGAGTCTGGAAGGCTGGAGGAAAGGGCATGAGGCTGCTGTTAGGGGAGGTCTTCCACAACTGATTCCTAACGTCTGCTTCCACTGGCTTTGAACAGCCTCAAAATTGTGTCTTTACCGAACATCTTTCCTGTATAACACTGCTTGTGCGATACCTTTTGATGAATCTCTCTGAATGATTCAGAAAAAAAGGTAAAAAGATTTGAATTGGATCAAGTGAGCAAACATTTCGGGAGAATTTTTGCAGGCCTGATGCACAAGTTTTCTGGTGTCTGCCTCTGTCAGAGCTGCATCTGGACGGGTTATTACAATTTCAAATAGATAAAATTCGGAACTCACTTGTCATTTCAGGCTGGGAAGAATGCTGAGATTAAAACGATAAACACAAGCACATGCTGCTTTACCCGTTGCAGTGCTTTGACAGGTGGCGATCCATCTGGTCTCAGCTCTCTCTGTACCCATGTTTATGGTGCAGTTTGATTTTCGCTTATAAGGTAAAGATCCATTTAACCTTAGGTCTTAGTTTGGCAGGGACTTTACTGTACAGGTTGTAAACAGTACTTATATCATAGAAGTGGATGTATGAGGACTCCCAACGGCATCACTGGGATGAGTAATTAGGTACTCAGTTGAAATCCTGGGGCTAGTGGTCTGTGGCACAAGAATGGGGTAACTCTAAAGCATGGCTCCATGAACTGTACTTGCAGTAGACCTTGAGAATGCAAACCTGCCTAGCCCAGTTCAATGCTAAGGAGCAGCTGAAAGTGACTGAGTGTGTTCGTCTGGGTGTGTGTGTGTGTGTGTGTGTGTGTCGGTCTTATGGCAGGCAGGCGGGCCCATTGTTCCCGGGCAGAGAGAGCCATTGCTGGCTCCTCCGGTCAGGATGTGTACAGGACAGCGGCACAATAAACGCATGATTATCAATTCCCACAACTCGTATCATCCCAGACCGAGCAG
Source organism: Anguilla rostrata (assembly GCF_018555375.3). NCBI lineage: Eukaryota > Metazoa > Chordata > Actinopteri > Anguilliformes > Anguillidae > Anguilla > Anguilla rostrata. The sequence continues at coordinate 29,631,550 of NC_057940.1, read as the reverse complement.
AGGGGAGAACAATGGTGTGGCACCCAAAATCTTCCCGTTTCACACGGTCCCCAGCCCACCACTCTCACAGCCTGAGGACCATGGAGCTGTGGTCCAGTACAGCGTCCATACGAGGTATCCTGTCTTTTACCTAATAGGCCTGAGCACACACATATAACCACACAAATACACCCCAGACCTGGGTCAAAAACGTCTAAATATTTGTATTTGAAAATGAAATTTCCAAATGCCCTGGCCAAAACAAAAGCTTATAATTTTTAAACTATATATAATTGAGATTTTAAGTACAATAATTGAAATTCTTTAAATACATATCGTGTTTGACCTAGGTATAGTCAACACAATCACACCTCTGCACACGGACCTGCTTCTTCATATGTATGGCTTAGCTTTTTATTATTCCATTGAATTAACTGGAGTAGTGGAGCTATAAGACTTATTGTTGATATTAAACAGGGCCAATGTAAACACATAAATGAACCTAGACAAAATGATTTTGCACTTCAATTAGAAGGAGCAGTGACTCATAAGCATTCCATTGTCCTTGGTGCTCAAAGCGTTTCCTTTCTTTCTGCAGTGTGAATGGATTTTTACAATGATGAAATTCAGGCTCTGATGAGCGTAAAACTCTATGCGAGCGTATGATGAGGGAACTGTGGGGTGTGGGGAGGTTGCTTCCCTTTCTCAAGGGTTTGCAACACAGCCCCCCCCCCATGTATTCTTTTATACAACTTTTGTTAGTGGCCAGGACATTGGGTAGAGTTCTGTTTTACATTTACTGTGTATTCTAAACAATATAACAATTAGCACCAACAGTCAGTCCATTGTTTGGGTGACCAATCCCCTGTGGATTACCCCTGGGATAACAATGGAGAGGGAAGCAGATAGAGACATGCTTCCTCCCTGTTGTCTGACTTCAGGACCCATTAGAACACTCTTAGTTCTGACATGCATGCATACCGTAGATATAGGTGCACACTACTGATGTGACCATACAGAGGTCATGTAGAGGGAAGCAGTGCATGTGTCCGTTCAGCCTGGTTTCTGTGTGTATGTCACTATATGCTTCTGATCAAGGATACACAAATGCAGTGTAGATCCAATGTCTTTTTGAAAGCAGGAAGACTCCTCCTGTTCACTGATCCCCCTGTGGATCATCTAAAATAAAAACACAAAGCATAAATTTTATATACGCCAGATAACCTGTGTATGTGTCCTAGTGCATATGTGTTCATGTCCCAGTTTACAGTATGTGTGCATGTGCCTTTCAGACATTTACTAGGATTAAGTCAATATTTCCCCTTTACTTTGACTTAAAAATAGTACAAATGCAAGGTCAACTTTTTGTAACTGCCAAATGCTGGAATTGCCAAAATCAAAAAAAAAAAAAAAGTTGAACTAAAACTTGGGCTGTTGTGTCCATGAGTATGCCTGGCACTAAAATTAACATGGCAATGAACCAAAAACCAAGGGGCAAAACAATATAATGGACAGCCTGATATGCCTGCCCCAGGGAGTTTGGGGTTGGGTGCAACTAAAATAGCAGCCTGTTGCAGTTATTTTAGTGCCATTTTCCCCTGCTGTTGTTGCAGGGCTCAGATGGCTGAATAATGGCAGGAGAATGGGAAACGCTTTTCATCTGTTCAGCTGGCAGGAAGCCGCCAATCATCCGGGTCTGTGCAGCACGGCAGATCTGCTCCAAGGACGAGAACTGTAAGACTGCTGAGGTTGGCACTCCCGACCAGGGGACTCAAGGGACCATGCCTTCGACAACCTTCGCAAGGCAAGGGCCCGGGGCTTGCTCATGTCTTCGCTCTGGGTACATAGCTAGCTCTCCTGTTTTGGCTTTGTTTTTGATTGTGGGTCTGCAGAGATGGAGCAGCAGGAAGTAGGGGCCACGGTCGTGGCAACAATGTCAGGATACAGGAAGTGAGCGAGAGAGCGTCAGGTGGGTGGCTTTGTATGGGTCAATTGGTTCACTTATGTTTGGAGTCAGAGGTGCCCTGATAATAGTGAGAGAGGCTGTAGGTTGAAAGTGATGGGGTGATTATAGCTGTTAATATTTGCCTCTAGTGGTTAGTTTCTCTGTGATGTACCAGCCTTGATTACAGAGAGTCTGTGTCTAAAACAGGCATGCAGACATGTATGAAGGAGCTCCTAAAGGAGATATCTATCAGTGTGATTCCTTTATCACCAAGCTTTATTTCTCAGAATGAAGGGAAATTCAGAATGAAGACTGATGTGATGAGGCTAGCTTAGTGCTCAGTAAGCCCCCATTGTGCATTCTGAGCAAACGTGTCCAGGCCAGATTGTCCTGGCAAGAAGGCCCCGACCACAAAAGAGGAACCGGGGAAGCGTGTTTGGCTGGGCCACCTTTCTTCTACATTTTCGGAACATGTTGATAACAGGATTTGTAATGTTTTCTGTTGCGGCCCACACTGTGAGCCAGGAATCAAAAGGTTAACCCCTCACCAGCTGGTTGGTGACCTTCTGAATCCTGTGTGCCACATCCTGACCCCATGCTAGACCCAGAACGCAACCACAATGGATCCCATGCCAAAAAGCAGAAATGCACAGAGAGAATATCAGGAGAAGAGCCATTTCTGTCCAGCTGAGCAGCGGTCGTAAATCCATTAAAGGAAAAACCGGCCACAAAAATGAAGCCCTCTTAATAAAATACTTTCCATTAGAGGTCAAAGCGGGTGCACTTTTGTGTTGTTAGAAGTGCTGCCAGACATTTCTCTTTCCCTCTACTTGTTTTTTGTTTTCTTTTTGACCCAGAGGTTGTAAAATATGCTTTATATTAACCTGTCCTACCAAGCAAATAGACCTTCAGCCCATTTCCTTCCTCAGATAACTGCTTATCATTGGAGGGACAGTTTTTGTAAATTCCTGGAAATGACTCTGCTAGAATCCACAGTGCAAGTGAGGCACAGAAAGTGAATGTAAGCAATAAAACATTTTATAAAAAATTGTGCTCTGAAGCCATATTTGTATATTTTTATCCGCTGCTTTGGACAGCAAAACTATCGGCACTAAACAGTGAAAGTGCAAAATGCCCTATTTATCTACCTTTTATTGATGTTTATTCACAATCACTATCGCTCAGTAGTTTTGTATTTCAATGCCAGTTCACCTACAGTGCCACATAACTGAAAATACTGCTAACTTAGTAGTTCATGTTAAATTAACACTCAAACAAAATTTCCATGGGATTTCTAGAAAGAGAAGAAAATGTAGATTTTCTCCCTTTATCAGATGAATTTCCACGCATTAAAATGTAAATTCCGACACTGAACAAAATTTAATGTGGTGTTGCTATATTTATAAATGTGACTGCTCATTACAATGCAACACTGGAAACGCACATGGGCCTACTGTATATGCCATACACATTCCAGATATTTTAGGGTTCTCAGACATGAGGCTGTTTCCACCAAAGAACAGATACTCAGTCTCATCCCCTGCTTGATACCTCACACAGCCATTGGGAGGATACCCTTTTGTCTGTTGGCCACTGGCTGCCAGTTGTCACTCTTCTTCCATTAAACTGGCCTCTGTCCAAAATATGCCTTCTTTGTTTTCTGATTAGAAGGTAATAGCTTCAGTTCCTTTCTTTATTTCTCCCAGTTTAAACAATGACCAATGCAAACAAATAAAATCCTTTGTTGCCCATAGCCATAATGTAGGTTTAGGAATTTTACTTATTGTTTTGATACAAAAAATACCTTTATTATAATCTTAGAAAATAAATATGCATTTTAACAAACAAATCTTACAATGGCATTTCTCAATAAATCATTCTGTCAATATTACTCACAGGATAAACTTCAAACTTGGGATGACTTCAGTTCCCATCAACTATTTTTTTCCCCAAGCTTCCTAAAAGTACATAAAACATTTGTTGCTGTACCATATTTGCAATCTTCATTTGAATTAGTAGCAGTAGCACATCAGTAGGACATCAGATGGTTGTGTGTTCAAATCCTGAGGGGAACACTACTGCTGTGCCCTTGCACAAGATAATGAATTGTTTCAGTAAATATATAGCCATATAAGTGGGTAATGTGCACAGTGTCATTTGTCACTCCGGATAAGGCCATCTGTTGAGTAAATGGCTAATATAATGGAAAGATCCTTTGCCTGGCTTTATACCCACATAACTCACAGTGAATCTTTAGTGTATCTCAAATATATTACATTCAGAATAGTTATTCTTAGGAGCAAATTTCAAAGTTTCCCCCAGTGTTTTTCCATGATGCATTTCTTAACCTTAGTCACAAAAAACACAGCTCTGAAGAGCACCATGGTTTGGCACAGTTCCACCTCATTCATGGACGTCAGTTCAAGCCAGTTCACTCCTGGGGAAATGCTCTGGTTTTGGCTACTGAACCCGTGGGGATTTCAGACCAGAGGGCGTAACTTGAGCCAAACAAGGAAAGGACTCCAACATCACTTTAATCCCTTAGGACATGATAACGTGTTCCTGCACACACGCACACACGCACACACACATGCACGCACACACAGATTGACATGCAAGGCATTGCTCCCTGCTCCTCACTAAGATTCTGTTTGGCCCCCCTCCTCAACCTACTGCTGTCTTCACATTTTAAGGAGAGCAGGAGCTCTCCAATGAGTTCACAGGTTTCAGACATATTGTTTCAAATTCCCTTTCTTTGACCTCTTGCTTTGTTCTCTATGAGAGGATGCCTTTGAGGACGCTCTGTTCGAAGTGGATTTCATGGCCCTCATGCAAGTCGAATAGCTGGGGAGCGGGTTTGAGAGTGAGCCTTCGGTCGTCCCCTGGTCTCCGACACCCCAGCTGAGCTCAATTTCGGGTTCCACGTACTCCTGGTACGGCTGGGGAAACCCAGCCCCAGGCAGGCACAGGTGTCCCTTCTCCTGGTAGTGCACAGCGGACTCCCTGGGCAGGTCCAGCTGTGAGGGCTCTCTGTCTATTTGCAGAGTGACTGGAGTTTTGCCCAGGTACTTCTTCTCCAGGTAGTGGGTGACGGCGTGCTGCGCAAGGTAGAAAAATTCCACGACGTTGAGGAGCATGGAGACCCCGGCGATGGCCTGCATGTACACAGTGAAGATGGTCTTCTCAGTGGGCCTGGAGACGAAGCAGTCCACCTTGTGGGGGCAGGGCGGGCGCTGGCACACGTACTTGGCGTGGACGACGAAGCCGTAGAGGAACCACAGCCCCAGGATGAAGCCCGCCTCCAGCAGCACTTTGAGGAGGATGCTGAGCGTGTACGCACACAGCAGTTTGCCCTTCAGCTTGGGTCTCTCCCGCCGCTCGTTGCCCTGCTCGCCTCTCACGCCCTTCGCCTCCCCTTCCTCGCCGCCCGCCTTCCCGGCCCCCCGCGCCCCCTCGTCGGGGCTCGCCCGTCCCTCCTCCGCCCTCCTCCTCCCCGCCTCCTCCACCTCGCGCTTCCTCTCCCAGCCCATGCGCAGGGCCACGTAGATGAAATAGAAGATGGTGGGCGTGGAGACGAAGATGACCTGCAGGACAAAGAAGCGGAAGTGGGAGATGGGGAAGGCGCGGTCGTAGCAGGCCAGCTCGCAGCCGGGCTGCTGGGTGTTGCAGACGAAGTCGGACTGCTCGTCGTCCCAGGCGGACTCCGCGGCCGTGCCCAGGATCAGCATGCGAAACAGGAAGAGCACGGTCAGCCACACCCGTCCAATCCCCGTCGAGTACTCCTGTCCCTCCTCCAGGAAACGCTCCAGAAAACCCCAGTCAGCTCTGGACATCATCTGCACCCGCACCCTAACACACACACACACACACACACAAGAAAGTCAGGTCAAGAGGCACACCTGGCCCTTTTATGTATGTAAGCCCACCTGTGCCTAGCCTAGCATCACATGCAACACCTGTCTTCACACATAGAGTTCTGCACAACCTTTACTGTTGGTAGAGCCATGTCTATTGCAAAATTAGCTATTATTGCAGTCATGGTCATACCAGCTGGAGATTAATGGTAATACTTAATCACATCATATCTCTAAAGCCTATTCATTTAGTCATTAATTCTCTAAATGGCTATAAATGACTGCAAAAAGAATAAATTATCTAATGTATCTTGCAATAAGCTTGGTTACAAAAAGGTTTTTAAAAGGAATCTGCCAAATGACTAAATAATACACTGTAAATGACAGTGTGTTAATAACATTAAAAGAAAATAAGGACCATAATTTATGTATACTATTCAATAACACATCATTGAAATACTCCATAAATTTGAGCAAACTCTCAACAGTTATGCTACATATCCATTGATGGCACAAATGGAAGTCGTATGGTATATATATCGCCAAAAGTATGTGGACACCTGACATCCAACATTTAATTCAAAATTATGACCATTAATAAGGAGTTGGTCCACCCTTTTCTGCTATAATAACCTCCACTCTTCTGGGAAGGCTTTATATTAAATGTTGGAGCATTACTGCAGGGATTTGCCTCCATTCAGCCAGAGGAGCATTAGTGAGGCTGGGCACTGATCCCAATTGATATTAATAATTATATATATATATATATATATATATATATATATATATATATATATATAGCAACATAAAAACACAACCTCCAGCATCGCAATCCAAGAGTCTCATTCATTTTCATTTTCTTTTCATGTTTTCATTGTTCTATTCCTTCGAATCTGGCGCACGACACTTTGTCCTGGGAATACTTTGTAAAAGTAAAAGTAAAAGTAAAAGTAAAAGTATTCTTCACATTGATATATGAAGTGTATTCCTATTTGAAATGTATTTCTGTTTCCCTAAAAAAAGAAAAACACCTCAATGTGTTTTATTGTATAGTAATTATAGGAACTTATTTATGCCTTATACATTTGTTTTGTTTTATCACTGGCAAGATACTATTTTAATTATGTATTGTATGTATGTATTATGTATATATTGTGGAAATATAATAAATACTTAAAATCAACTTGTTTGCTATTCGGTAATGATCAGTTAAGTTACAAGTTTTGCTTGTAAAATATCGGCCGAGATTTTCCGTAAATATTGGCGAATACGTGTTATCTGTTACGTAGCTATATTGTTTCTTTAGACGCCTATCGTATGAAAAATGAATATGTGACTTGAGAACAAACCCGATTAAATAATAATAATAATAATAATAATAATAATAATAATAATAATAATAATAATAATAATAGTAGTAGTAGTTTTAACAATAAAAAGTCAAACTTTTGAATTGCAGTGGCATTTTATGAAAGTACTTTAATACTGCTAATATTATTGAAAGATTCAGTCTGTTGTGCCATTCTGAAGTAGTGTGATACATTCAAAATATCGCTGTAGTAGGCTATCGGACAGTATTAATTCTGTCAAACTCACTCCTACACAAAATTCAATAAGCATCCAGGTCACATCGCCCCTCGAATACTGTAAGCCTACTATAAACCAGTTAACTTGATATTGCGTATGTTACTAACGGGAAAGCGCAATTTGTTGAAAGCTGAAAGCATTACCTGTCTCTTTCTTTAAGTTGTGGTTGTAACCCCAATCCCCTCGTTTCTCGATATTCCAAGTGAAAGGCAGCTTTGTAAAATTCCACTGACTGCCAGTGGTTTGGACTGTGTATTTAAGGGTACTGTAATCGGAAAGAAAAAACAATTTTCCCATGGCTTTTTATTGGAATTCCCACAGGAAATCGGTCCAGGAAAAGGGGTGGACAGGGTCAAAAATAGTTTTCTTTTTCCCGTTCTCTGCTTTCCATGTGGTAAATGGCGTCAGCGCGACAAGTTACTTGTACAACACTTGGAACAAAGTGGTGCCAATTAAATAAAATGTATTATTATTATTATTTTATTTTTATTATTACTATTATTATTACTATTATTATTACTATTATTATAAGATAATTAGTATTTATCAAAACATTTTTGTGTTGGCTAAATAATGAATGAGAGATGGCAGCAACTGGTTTGAATATGTTTAATATATGTAACTTTTTTCTGTAATTGAAGTTTTAAACTCAGTAATAAGACTCTGAGGCCATACATGAAGTTGCAAATCAGCATGACATGCAATTCCACAATATGCCACATAACGTCGCTAGTGTGCTTTTTCCCAAGAACATTAATTTACATACCCGCAGGAACGGCTGGTACAGACGGCACAATGCGGTCCACCGGTACACTATGAGAACCGCATGGTGCGTTGCTTAGGCTATTGAACTTCTCCGATTCTGTTCTCATAATGGCAGCCTTATTACCGGTATGAATTATAGAAACAACACGAGAATTTCTGGACGTTTGAGAAATCCTGAAAACATATAAGTTATTACACCTGTTTAGTTCACTTGAGATGTTAAATTGGATTTCTGTTCTGAAAGCAATACATGTCTCATACTGCCCACAATAGAATGACATGGTATTAGTCCAGTTATGAGACTGTGTGTTGTGTAATTACATTGCAGATACATTTTCACCTTACAGTGGTACAACCATTCAGTAGGCTCCCAATCAGAAGTGAACTTGAAATAAATATCCATACAGAATGGACACATCATGTTGGAACTCACTTAAGTTCAAAATGAGCTATGTTACATCAAAAGATTTTACATGTTTAAAATGTAAGAAATGTAAAATACATATTCATTCTGTCTTAATAAGCACTTTCAATGCAAGAAAAAATGACTGCACAGGCTCTTTAATGGTACTTCACATTGTCACATTAATAATGACATGTGTCAGAAACAACTGATTCCAATGGATTAGCGTGAAATCCAGAGTCTGTAAGAGATTATCATATTGGCTATATGTGGGTTCTACTGAACCATCTAATGGTTGGCTGGAGCACTGTTATTCTACCCTTAACATGAATTACCTCAGTATATATGCAGCTATACAACTGGATGGTAAATTAAATCCCAGCTGAGTAAGTCACGCTGAATAAAGTCATATGCTCAGCAAAAGCACAGCATAAACTGTCCAGCTCATGAGATGCGGGTGTCATTTTGAAGAAAATAGCTCCAGGCACTGTCACACCATAGATGTTTTTTTCCCCTCTGCAAGGTTTGGCCATAACGTTTGGTGATAAATGCAGGAATTGTAATGGCACCGACTCACATGAGTGCGCATTTGGTCAACTGAGCTATTTTCTGAAATCGTGTTTTTTGCTGAGGCAGTTCTGGCATCAAAGAGTGTGCTGTGTGTGTGTGTGTGTGTGTGTGTGTGTGAGAGAGAGAGAGAGAGCACCAAATCCTTTTTGATAGCTTTCCCTCAGCATCTTCATTGAGGGTCACATTGTGTTCCATTTCACTGGCATTATGAGATCTTGCTCCTTTCAAGGCTAGACACACATATAATGCTGCATGTTCCAATGAACACTTTTCATTCTTTAGTGTTGGTCTGAGATCAGGACAATGATAAAGTACAATACAGGGGCTGACTTTGCTCATTGTGTTTTTGGAATGACATACTGAATTCAATTACCGTTTATATCCCACTGAAATGTGATATGTTTATAGGGGCCTACCCTCAAAGTGAGGTTTGTTATGGCTGACTGCATGCAGGAACCTGTAGCAGAGTCTGAATGGCTAATAGGGTCAATCCCATTTCAGTGAAGTAAGTATGAGTACAACAGTCTGTCAGAGGACCAATACCCACAATGTACCTTTTAATTTTAAGTGTAACCCAATGAAACCATTTTTTCCCTCATAAATATGGTGTTTTCTCTGATAGTGCAGAGACTGAGGCCAGGCTCTAGAAAGAATCTTCCTTGATCACGCCCACCCTTTTGATAACTACGGAGATAATGGGATGATTGAACGATATAGATTTCCATGGCATGAAATATGTGACCTTCTTGACAGAAATCTTAGGTCAATCAGTAACAGGAGCATGGCATTCTTGCTCCAAGTGTCCCTTTGCAAAATGTAGTACATTAAAGTATAGGTTCCTTAAGTGTGTCAAATTTATTTTTAAAGTAGTAGAGAGTCGGTTTAAATGTAACGCATCATAAATATAACACGATCAATGACTCTTTTTTACAGTAGTCATTTCATGTTTGTACACGCGCAATTCAGTTCTCTACTGCGTGCCAAAAAAAGAAAGTAATTTTAGGATATAGGGCATTATTTTTATTTACAATAAATGAAATCATAGGCTACATCTTTTTAAGGAAATATCTGTCCTTGAAAATTTAGTATGGATTTCTGAGTGAATTTTAGTGGGAATTGTTTTCTAGGTGACCAAAAAAAAAAAAACATGATATCCCCATTAGTATAAACAGAACAGCTGCTACAATTATGGCAACTCTGAGTGCTTTTCTTTCTGTGATATGCTTACAGATATACCATCTAAAGTGAACCGAGAGGATTGGTACCCAGGAAGGTCATGGAGAGGGCTTCAGATTTTGAGATTACATTACAGCCATTTAGCAGATGCTATTTTCCACAGTAGCTTACACAACTTTTACATAGCGTTTAAATTGCATCCATTTATTCAGCTGGATATTCACCGAAGCAATGCAGGTTAAATACCTTGCTCAACGGTACAACAACAGTGTCCTACCCATTAATCGAACCTGCAACCTTTAGGATACAGTTCCTTACCCTTTATCCTACACTTCCAGGGACACTGGATATTGGTAAAATACCGTATGGTGAGACCTTATGCATTTTAAATATTTAATATTTGTTAAAGAAATGAATTGTACTAATCAATGTGTTTGACTTTTTAAGTTAGTCCAGTGTTTAATGTTTAATGTGTTCAGCTAATTTTCTGGCTACGTTGACATAACATCATCTTCTGGATTCTCAAAGCGATTAATGGAAAAGAAACAGCCACCTGGTCACGGGAATTTATAATACGCACTCAGCAGATTGGGCTGTAAAGTAGGTGTTTTCTTTGTTACAGCTTATCTACGTCTTAAACAAAAGCAGCTTTCCTCATAGATCCGTCTGTTACAATTAAACCAATAAGTCATTTAAATGTAACATCGGACTGCTTGTACTTTGGTTTAAATTGTATCCGACTTGATTAAGTTATAAATGTATTTGAAAAAGGTAATGACTGCTGACATGTCAATGCTGTTTGAAGTAAAATTTCATTTTCCTTGCAACCGACAGCTTTCTGTCAGACATTGCAATGGAGTAAGCATGAAACCACCGCCAGACATTGCAATGGAGTAAACATGAAGCCACCGTCCTCATGCGTCTACAAAAGCTACGACGTATTGTAATACTAATTTCACTCAGTTTCCAGAAACATTGACTTCCCATGTAGCCCACGTACAGAACAGGAGCGCAGAGAATGCTGTGCACAAAAACAAAAGTACGATAACCAAATTGAGGCAGGCAGATGAGAAGGATCGTGGATTTACCAGGCTACATGAACGTGTTTGCTATATGTGTTCGTGGCTTACAACACGCTCCAAAAGAGCTAACTAGCCGTGATAGTAGGCTAAATTCGTATACTGGCTTTGCGAAACCGAAAATCAAGGGTTTAGCCCAAAATGGCCTTCGATGTTTACATCTGCTCGCTTCTTAATAGGCTGTGATGTGATTGGACCTATTTCATACGGTCTATGGTTTGGACACGTCACGAAAGACAAGCTTCAAACAAGGTCAAAGTTTAAACGATTTCAACTTCGAGTTGATTGCAACCATTTTTTACAGTCTCTGATTGCAACTTGCCATTATTTTGAGCTGTGCGCTACGCCAGGCGCGTTGCTAATAGTTTGACGCCAGGTCGAGTGTTTTGACGCTGATCATGTGCAAGCCGCTTTATTCCAGAAGGTGCCGTGACTGGCCCCAGAAGTGCACAGTCCTGGTCCAGAGTAGGACCCAATTAGAGCTGAATTTGCGCTGGACATTTCACTGCGTAGCAGACCATAGCCATCCAGGCAACGACCTGATCACTTCGCTTCCACGAGGAAGCCGCTACCGCTGGGAGCGCTATCAAGACAGGCAGGTAAAGCAGTGTTCATACAAAGAGGTTCAGGACCTGTTTTTACCCTGAGGCCGTTAGGTTTCTTGAATCAGCGACACCACAGCACTTTTTACTACTGCATTTTATTGATCATTTATGTTGTCGAAGTTGTTTTTGTGATTAATGATTCCAATGTATCTTATACAACTGGCAAATAAACTACTTGAACTTGAATTTCTTGAACAGGTGGTTAAATGTAGCTACTGCATGAATTCTACCTGTTGTTTTCATGTCCTTATGGATTGAAGTGTGTTGTTGGAGTCCTTTCCTTGTTTGCCTATAGCAGCACCCTCTGGTCTGAACTCTCCGTGGAAAATCTCTAAAGCCGTATTTTCTCTTGGTACTTGATGATTCTCACAAGGAAGCCATGTGACAAATAACATTACCTGGTCTATACATCAGGGAAACTGATTATGGCTCTTTGTAAACAAAACATTTGGAAAGAAGCCAGTGTTTCCATTGGAGTATTGAAGCACATTTAAAGAATAATTGTGCTTCTAGTAATGTATGCTAACCTCCCACAAAGACGAGCATTTCCAAATTTGTGAGGAATTTCCAAAATGTATTTGCATGATGTAAGGGAGGCCTGCTGCCTGCAATTAGCAATAACCTGAATTAATAATTTGTATGACAGAATGATTGCTATAAGTTTTAGTTGTTGAAAGTTATGTGCATTAGTGTTGAGCTTTTCATATCTTTCCTGAACTGCCAGCTTATTAAAAAAGTTCAATTGCCTTTTTAATGTTGTGCAAAATTCACTTAAGTAAGAGTGATAGTGTAGAGTGTACAGCTGCCGGTGCTGGACCGTGAGAAAGAGCACAGGCCTCGGAATGTGTGTGCGTGTCAGTGTTTGTCTGTGAGAGATACTGTGAGGCCGGCTTCCTCTTGGTATTTGGATGCAGTCGGCATATGGAAACACAAGGGTCATAACCTTCACTAAATTCAGAGCTGCCCTTTAACTGCACTTGGACATAATATGGTCTAAAGGGTCTGATGCTGGTTATTTTGTTTTCCACTGCAGGGCTGTTGATACCCAAGTGACTCCTCCTTGAAGAGGTAGGCCTCATTTTCATTGGATGTGTTATGTTCCCAGCCATTGAGAATTCAATTGAGTGTACTGTATGTGTATACTGTGCATCTGTTGAAATCTGTATGTGCTATACTGAGGGTTTTTTCTACATGTGTATATGCGTGGCGTGCGTGTGTGCGTGTGTGTGTGTGCTTGCTCACATATCCTCATAAATGATAAATGAACCAATCTGTTTGATTTGAATTTTGTATTTGGCTGCGTACGGTTGCCTCTACTGTTCTGTCAGTTGGAGGCTCTGGCATGCTTCTATATGAGATATAGGCCTCTGAGCCCCAGAATGGATTGTTTGATGAAATATTCATTATGCTTCAGTGAAGCTGGGTTTAAGAGCTAGTGTGGATGTACATGCACATGCAGGAGGAAAGGAAGGGCTCTACAGTTCCTTATAACATTAAAGCTGGGGACAGTCGATAATTATTATTAACCATCCTTGCTTTATAGTCATCACATTTTACACAAACACAGAAATGCTTACATACATGCGAACACACGCCAATATCATGTATGCACACACGCACACGCACACACACTCACGCACACACACACACACACACACACACTCATGAATACATATATGCATATATAAAAATGTAATGCGTAGAAGGTGTTATTCTTTCATTGATGGTGCTCTTACGGCCTCAGTTAAAATGAGAATAAGGTGTGCATGTAATCGCACTTATTGGTCTTACACAAACATGAGCACACACATGCACGAATGCATACCTATAAATATGCACACACATGCAGGTGCAATGCATGTAAATGTGCACATATGAATATAAATATACACAACAATGTAACAGGGAGAACTGTTGCTGAGAACCAAGCTAGTGTGAGACTCTGATCTTGTTCAGAATGCTGGGCTGTTCGGTGCAGGCCGGGAGGAAGCCAGCTTTGGAGCGATGATTGGGCCCGAGGATTATGGGTATACACTCAGTGTAAGCACATGATGTACTGGGAGGGTGGCGGATGTGACTCTCTAGTCTCTCCCACTGTCTTCTGTGCTTCAGAAATCTCATCTGGCTCTGTGCCCCAGTGAGATTTTACAAACAGCTGAGGAAGTTGTTTCATTACACTTTGAACTTCAGATTCCACAGACTGGTGGAGGTACAGCTGTTACTGTGATTCCACGATATAGGTAATATTCTTGGTGGTTTTGCTGGTACATTTAATGTTAGGTATGTGCTGTACATTATCCAATATTTTGTGTAAAAAAAATAAAAATACACTCATAAGATATTCACTCTCATTAACATATTAATGTTGTGTTGATATTCAGGACCTTGCACGTAGATTTCTATATCAGCATATTAATTTTTAATTTGAATGAAGGTAACTGTTTGCCTCAAAAAGATATCTTAATTACAACTGGACATAGAGTAAATAAATAACATTTAGATAATTTGGTCAGTTTGAAATATCTGTCTCTCATACTCATCATACTTCCAAACTCCCACTTTTCTTGTAAAGCAGTAATTTTGTTTATGATTTGAAGCTAATTTGTTTTCATGGAAATGTGCCAAAACACCTCTTTTGTTTTAGTTCTTTCACTCCTCTGCGAGACGTTTCAGCCAGACGTGTGTACCATCATAAACTAAGCCCGTCCGGTTGACAGCCCAACAACAGTGTTTCATTAGAATGACAAAATAAGGGGTACAACTAATACAACAGTACAAAGAGCTCAGCAGCCAACCATCCAGTGTGACTCTTCCGCTCGCCCCACACATCCGCACTCACAGCGTGTGCTCATGTATGTCATGTCATGTGTAACCCAAACACAGGCACATATAATGCCATTTAAAGGGCCATACACCCCAACCGACTCATACATATGTCCACAGATCCAGGAGCTGAAGTGTGCATTAGCGGGGAGCTTTTGAATATGCCTACTCTTGACTTTCCAACAATGTCGAGCAGAAAGGATAATGACACATCAGGGCGCAGTTCAGACTGCATATTCCGTAATGAGGTTCGAGAACCAAGTAAGCACGAGAGGGCTGTACAGAGTAATGAAGATGCCAAGTGTTGTGTAAGCCCATTGTGTATAAAGGGGCTTTTTAATACATGATGAGGGTGTGCATGTTTAGTGACCTTTCTACCTCAGGGCTCAGCAAGTGCAGCAAACCTTGGTCTCCTATTGGTTGAGAGCAGACGAGAGCATTGCGTGTTAGATATGAACACGTTAGCATGTCAAGGGAGAGCTTGATGCAGAGTAAAATGCACTCTACTTATGTCAATTATTTTAGTCGGCTCAACACTGTCATTTCTGGAAAGTAGCATCGTCTGCACGCTGCTTGCTCTCTCACATAATTACTTTTTATTTGCACGCACTGAGCAACATTCTGATCCAGAAAGATCTGTCCTAATGTGAATAATCTGCGTTATGTCAGCACAAGAGTAGTGCGCAGACTTGAATTTTTCTCAACTCTATTATTATATAATATTGTGATTGATTCATAGGGTTTTAAATGCGTGATTCAAATGTGTGAATAGTAACACCACTCCACTTAAATGCATGACATTACCAAAATGTGTTTTATTCTGTGGTACTTTTCTAATTAGTCATGGAAAACCTCACCAAAGAACCAGTTGTTCCAACTGCAATGTGTCTTGCCTGTCCTTTCTGTTCTAAAGAAATACATGAATTTTTTTCCACATTGCCTTTCTCAGTTTATTTTGAGTCTTGCCGTTCCATTGTTCCTTGTCGTCAGAACAACAAAGATGGCAATGATGCAGTCATGGTTTTTGTGCATGCACAATGATAAATTGTTATGTACAGAATGTTAACAGATGAGCAAACAAATGTTTAGTCCCCACCATATAGTTTAAAACAAATAAAGAGGCTGCATAACAGTTATTTGTAATTATCACCTTAACCTTTCTGTTTAAGAGGACATTGATGAAGATGTATTAGAGAAGCAACACCACAAAAGTTGTAATATATCATAGAAATGCCAAAATTTCATCAGCGTGCACATTGAAACTTGTAGGTGAATCATCCCATCAAAACAAAGATTTCAACTTCAGTTGGAAGAGTATGGTCGCAAAATAATTCCCTTTAGCATTAGCATTAGCATATTTTCTGTAGTAAGTTCCAGAAATGCTCTTCAACCGTGCCTTTATTGGTCTGATTAATGTGTAAGCACTGTTGGCCTACTCTTGAACAAGGTTTTTAACCTGAGCTGCATCATTACATTAGCAGGGGTATTAATTGATCATTTATAAATCTGTATAAATTCATTAAAAAAAATAAATAAATAAAAAAAACATTAATAAAGGGATTGTTGAGAAAAAAAAATTATATAAACTAAAGACCAGCAAGACATGCAGACATTTATAGTATGTAAAAGGTTCATGTACATTTTACATTAGGCTACCTGGTGGTGGTCAGTGTAGTGTGCTATGAAAATCACATTACATGCATATATGTGTGTATGTATGTGTGTGTGTGAGAGAGAGAAAGAGAGTGAGAGACACAGAGAGAGAGAAAGAGAGTAAGAGACACAGAGAGAGAAAGAGAGGGAAAGAGTAACAGTCAGCCTGTTATTCATTCTCACTAACTCGCCGCTGACCAAGGTACTGAACACTGAGTTGCTCTTGTGTTTCACCGATGCGAGTTGGCATCTGCATCACCCTTCTTTCTCTGGTAACCCGCCCATTTCCGTCTGTCTGCCCTATTATTGCGTATAATATCCCTCTCTCTCTCTCTCTCTTTGTCTCTCTTACATCACGGTAAAAGTGTAGCCTGTCGGACATCCCAGCACGACATAACTATCCAATATACACGCGTTGATGCGCGTTAGGATACGCTTCAATGGCCCACGTCTCCGGTTAAATTACAAGTCAGGCATTTTATTGCGGTATGATATTGCAGCTTGTGGCAGGCCTACAAAGACTTCTGACGAATAAGAACATTATATTGACAGTGGAATTTATTATTATTATTATTATTATTATTATTATTATTATTATTATTATTATTATTTGTAATAATGTTTGTAATTAGGTTACCCTTATAGGTCAACATATAGAGCATTAGTAGAATATAGCCTATTCTACTCCATGCAACTTCCGATTCGAAGGAAGAACCCAGCTGGGATGTGAGTCCACGCGCAAGAAAGATTTTTCCCGCGTACGCGTAGTCTAACACGACGTCCTGATGTCAACATTGCTTGCGCCAGTGTAGCTTCACATTTTTAATTTGTACATGCCTTCACTTTGTGTTAAATGTACTTTAACGTAATTTTCCGGACGAGACACAGTCATAGCCTACATATATCTGGGTTAATTATATTTAGAAAATTGGATACATGCGAAGACACAAACTTTCTATCGGACGTCTAAAGGTTTTTTTTTTTTTTTAAGATATACGATTGCAGTGTAGATTATGTGCACTTCCATCTCAAGAAGCTACCTACAAAATCGTTGGCGTGACATGGATTTGCTTCAGTAGGCTGTATTTGTTCACTGACTATCTTAAATTTCACTGGAAATGAAAACTCAAGGTTAAACCGTAAGGTCGTTTATTTACCGAAAAGCTGCTATGTATTCATCCATCAAATAATGCACAGGACTGACAAGGCGTGCACTCGCGGGGGAATCCAGCTCGGTGTTTTAGCCCCTCCTTTTGTGTCCGAAGTCGAGGATTGGAGAGAGTGTATTGAAGTGCAATGGACCAATAGGACAGCAGTGCTGCTTGACAGGGGGACCGGTGTGCAGTGGAAGGGCGAGCATAAACCACAAGAAAATAACAGACCTGCCAGGAGAACGCTGCCGGATTTCTCGCCTTCCTTTATGTCACGAATAGATTCTGCTTTTTAGAGGAATACTTGTTTTTACGGGGATGCGTGTCTAACCTGCAAGAATTCAGTGCCAGGTAAGGTTTTCGACTGCAGGGGTAAAGCACTCAACTACTCAAACAATTACTATTTTTCTTCCATGACTCAAATCGTGTTCTATATATTGTGCCCCTGAAATGGGGGATTTTGAAGAGGCGTGTGCTGAGTGTTTGATGCATGTTCACTACACTGAAAAGTACTATCCGAGCCCTTGGAATGAAGGGGGAACCGCGTATCTTACAAAACGCGTCAGAAACCTATCAACTGTTTAAGCCAACTGCGGTCGGAAGTTTTTATAATGGAACTAGACATA
Organism: Anguilla rostrata; assembly: GCF_018555375.3. Taxonomy (NCBI): domain Eukaryota; kingdom Metazoa; phylum Chordata; class Actinopteri; order Anguilliformes; family Anguillidae; genus Anguilla; species Anguilla rostrata. Next base: position 29,613,334 of record NC_057940.1, on the reverse strand, counting down.
TTATAAAGGGGTTTCCAGTCGCAACACGTAATAAATGAGTTCGGGATGCAGACGTAAGTGATGCTGTCACAATGTCTGTTGAATCCTAAAACGGCTTCAGTCGATGAGTTCGCTGACCGTGAATGCAAGTCTTGGGGAGAAATTCTGTAAATGCTATCACGATCGCAGTTAAAGCAATTTTTGCGAGTTTTTAATTATCACGAGAGAATACGGCGACCTGAGGGGGCATATACTTGATGAATCCGTTGAACTGTCAGAAAAGGTAAATCAAGTGCACATCTCGGGACTGTCTGCGAAGCGCATAGCAATTTAACAGAAACGCGCCGCATATCTGGCCATAACACGGGTTAATTGTGTAAACTGTTTGCAGAGTAGACTACACACAGTTGGGGTGACAGAATTAGATGTGTTATTCCTTATATTGTGCTCAATACATCTGCATTTGTCCCATTAATCCCATCATACTATATCGAACAAACAATGAGACACTATCTGAATTGCAACTGCAGAAAAAAACATCAATCGACTTGTGAAAGAGACCAATGGGAAACCCGAGACGTTCCAGCTTTGATTAGTTTTACTAATCATGTTGTGTTTCAGTCGCGCTGCAATCCGATACGAAACGTAGAATGCGTCGCCTGCAGCGCTTTTAACAAAGCTCCCTTGGTTTGTGTGATTGGTAACATTTGTTCACTGTAGAGTTGTAAGGATAGATGTCCACTCGATCAATTATTGCGCGACCATGTGTTTCCGTTGGGTCAACTACAGTATGCAGCAGCGCTTAATACAAGTGTTAACGGTAAAACATACAACCTATGTACAGTCCCGTTTGTAAATGATACAGGCTGGACGAAGGCTTATTAGAAAACGTCAACAAAATTGGGGAAGATACATAATCAGAAAATGCTCCTGCTCTAACAAATCACTATCTACTGATTTTGTGTGATTTTTCTGGACCAAAACCGGAGTGGGGCCAATATTTTTCTGAGACCAAATTGCTTGCTTTATGCCAGGTTATGGATTATATATGTCACTGGTATCTCTAAAGCAGCACGAGCGAGAGGTTCAGGTTACAATAGACATAGAACCTAAGCAAGATTGCAAATTGAGCATTTAATCAAATAATTATGGATTACATTGTTTTTCCATATTTATTTATGGACTCCACTTAGAGTGTATTGTTTCCATACAAGCATTTCTACTGCGTATTGCAGTTAAATGTGTATGCAGGGCAACAGTGCAGGGAGTGGAGGGAGGTCTTGCATGTAGAGTGCCTTATAAGGCAACAAAGAACATGTATAAGTTGAAAAACAAAAATACACATATTATTCTTTTTGTTGAAGTTACTTTTTTGAGTCCTTAGGCTTTCTGAAGGATGTTAGGCCTATAAACTAATGAAACAGATATATTTCCAATATATTCTTATATTTCCAGGCCAATTATTGAAACATTTTATGCAGGATAAATAGATACCATCTATAACTCAATGAAAAGTAGGCTCTGTAGAATAATTTACATTTAATATTTGCAATTATTTTCACTGCCACTGGGGACAGTATTCTGAAATAATGTGAGTACATGCATATGATGAAGTTCAGCGGTGCTTAACTCTGGTGCTGTCCTAAGTAACACAGCACCGAAAATCAATGCTAGACACCCAAAAAAATATGTAGGCCTATCTGCAAATCAGATTGGGACTAAGCATTTCAATCTGAAAATGCATTGTATAAAGCTGCATCATGGTTTAGAGCCATATTGAGCCATGTTCTTCATGGTTTTATCCATCTACACTGGGCTCAGTCCTCCTGTCTAACATCTGTTCGACAGTTGAGAGCCGCTGGTTTTTCGAAGGCTGTAAGCTGACCTGATTGCCTTCCTCTGTTTGTTCCCCGTGGGCCAGTGATAGTGTGGGGTACAGTGCCTGAAGACATGGACACAGGGCAAGATACCGTGCTAGGTTTTCACAGCTCGCCCCCACCCTCCCACTCTATTCACAGGGAAGCATATTGCCCATGCTCCCATCTCTGCCCTCAGGGAAACCAGGGAGAACGTATGCCGTGTGTCATCTCCCAGGGCACAGTCTTAGAGGCTCGACGACTGAGGAGAGGTTGTGACCTCTGATATGCTGTGACCTCACTCCATCTGAGTAATCAAGTTTCTCAATTTTAGTTTTCCCACTGCAAGATGTGCTCTTCCATTTGCCTGTGGAAATGGACACCTAAAAATTTAGGGCGAGCCGTTAATTTATGTTCTGCTTTAAGAGGAGAGATCACACATCAGGAAGATTTTCTCTCAATAAATAATGCTGAATGCCTTGCGATAAACACAGCTGTTTTACATATTGCATATCAGTGAAATTGCACCATTTTATGGCTGGGTAATGCTCAAGGGAAACGCGTGTTGCATGGTCAGCCCAAAGACTGGAAATGCTTGAGCTTGAGGTTTTAACACTTGACCTGCTTATGCATAGAATAAACTGTTGCTGTGTTGTAGTTTTCATCTTGTTATCCCAGAATGTTTTTCTAACCATAGTGATAATGTGAATAGGGGTTGAAGTACAGAATTTGATTGCCTTTTTTGTGTGTAGTTGTGTAATAGATGCTAATATACTGCACCACCAGAGCACAAGGTTGGAAATTGGGTTCCAGTTTTGATGAAATCATCATTCATCCATGACTTGTGCTTCACAAAGTCATTACATGGGGATTGACTGAGGTAGGGGCGGGATGCGGAGTCGGTGTGTGTGATGCTTGGATGTAGGATGAAACCTTGTTAGTATCTGAATGAAAAAATGGACTTCAGATATAAATTCAGTTATTTTATTTTTTTTTTAAATTCTGTATCAGTGATGCTTTGTACAATAGAGGATCATAAACATATTTACTCCTGAAGTGGCAGGGATTGAATTGGAATTACTTGGGTAGAGTTTTAAGCCATACCAAAGGCTAGGGGACCAGTGTTGTAACAGGTGCTTGCGGCCTAATATAAGTGCTTTATCTGTTGCATTATACTTTGCCAGATGGCAGAGCCAAGATGGCCGACAAGGGCAAAGCCCACCACTGTGTCTCGAGGAACCGTGAAACAGATTCATGTGCCCCTCTAGTTGCCAGCTTTATTTGCTTTTGGAATTCTGCACAGTAACATGTCCAGTGTTTAATTAACTCTTACAAAGTACACATGGTCCCAGTCTGGTACGGAGTGGAACCATATGTACTCTGTTAGAGTTGAATTAACACTGGACATTTTACTGTGTGCGAGCCAAGCAAGGTGGTGATGACTTCGGTCTTACTCAGGTATATGAATGCACACGTGCCTTTTTGGCGTGAGGGCACACAAGGACAGTGAATCTGCAGGCTGAGCTAGTTCCTGTGGTGACAACTGGTGTGAAAAATGCAGATACGTTATAATTTTCAGGGCTATGTTTGTTTGGTTTGGGTCTCACGGTGCATGTTTCCGTTTGACAGTATGTGGCGGTGTGGAAGCACCCATATTCAGAAGATGGCGGAGCGTAGAACGAACGATAGCACGGCGCATTAAAAATGCAGAACGAGTGTGTATGTGACAGCTTAACTGTGACTAGCGCTGCTCGCAACCCCAGAAAACAGGGATTCAGCTGAGAGCCACAGCCAGCGTATTATCACTTCTGAACCGAAGAAGCAGGGCGGTTGGGGGTGGCAACTGTAAAAAATGTATCTGCCTGTGCGTAAAATCGAGCGACAACCCTTGTAATCTGCCTAGGCATGAAATTGTCCCATTCCACCTGGCCGACCAGCTCCGTTCATGAAAAGAGGCCTGTGTGGTAGGCTGAGGTCTCTTTATGTAGTATGACCATTTTCCATAGCTGTTCTGGTAGGGGGGAGGTGGGGGGGGAGATGGTGTGGACACTGCAGCATTCATAGCCTGCTGCAGTACACAGCAGTCATATAAATACAAGAATAGGTCAGGAGAGGAAAATATAAGGTGCTTATAGTGCTATCTAACAAACACATTCCACTGCACTGCCTTAGGACTTTAAACTGAAGCGCAGTGCAAGAGGGATGGGACGGACTGTGCCAATTGAACGACTGTAGCAGTAGGACCACCGGCATTTGTTTGTTTACTACAAGTAGACGATTTTAGTTGTGAGCATAAGATTAACATTTTTTAATTCCTTTGTGCCCCGCTTTTCACACTTGGAAATTTCCTAAAGGAAACACTTGAAAGAGCAGCCATTACCGCATTGTGTTCTGTGAGAGAACCCGAATGTATATCCTGTTTGTGATAATTCAGCTGAAAGCCTCTCAGACTACTCCAGTAGGTTTCCACTGTGTGCCAAGCACCATTACATCTATACATATACTGTGGCCCAAGCTGGTTCTTAATTCATTCAGTTGTTCCTAATTAGTTGCTGTACTGTCAATTGAAAGGGGAAAGGGAATCCTAAGAGAGAGAGAGAGAGTGAAAGAGAGGGAGGGAAAGAGCAAGATGGGTGAGAAAATGAGCAGTGGAGGATGACAGGATAAAGAGAATTGATGGATGAGCATGAGGCAGCGTGAGGGATGACGAGAGAGCAAGCAGTCTTTGGCCAGGTGAATAGTGAGCATTCGTCTTTTCATCTTCACGCTAGTTTGTCTCCATGGTTATGCCACAAAGTGGCATCCCGGTGGGAGGAGCCTGTGCTCATTTGTGATTATAAACCTGCTGCTCATTGGTGCTTTGATAATTAACAGCTGAATGGAAAATAAAGATTTCATTTTATGCTACGTCTTCATAGTAATCCAGCCTCCGGCTAAGACGAATGACATCAATGGAGGCTTTTGTTTCATTGACAAGGTTGTATGGCAGATTTTAAAGGCTTGTTCTCTTTACGGTTATGATTCATGATGTTGTTCTGGCTGTGGATTATTACTGTAATTAGTATTTGAATGATTTTACCCATGTCAGTAATGCAATCAATCTTAATAACATATTTATGTCAGAATGTGCAGTTCTTTCACCTGCTGATAATAATGATTTGAATATGAATTGAGTATTCAATACATTGAATACATTTTATACCAGAATGATTGCCAAATGCTTCTGCCATGTAATAGAAACTATTGGTATTGCACAAGACATTTGAGGAAAAAGTGTGAAAAAGATTTCATCAACAAAAGTAATGGAAGTCTGCTTTTTCCATTTGTGTGTGCGAGGGGGGGAGGGAGAGAGGGAGAGATAGAGGGAGAGGCAGAGGCAGAGGGTGAGGGCACCAATTCATTTTACAGTTACACCTTCAGCATCTTTATTGAGGGTCACGATGTGTTCTGTTTTGTTGGCATTATATGTTCTTCTTCTCTAAACAATACTCCCACGTGTAACGCTACATGTAATGCTGCAGACCATGCAAGCGTGACGATGGCCAGTTTCCCTGCCCTCTCCCGCCCTCAGGAGTTGCTGTGGCCAGGTGAACTCAGCTGGCTGCTGTCTCCTGTTAGCGCACAGTGGAGGGCCCTAGCTGCCATGGCCCTGTCTCATCCTGTCCCCGGTGCCCAGGCAGGCAGGCACGCTGACTGATTGATCTGCTCATATGACTGGAGAGTGATTGCTTCTCTGCTATGCTTTCAATGACGTGAGGTGTGTCGTTATATTCCCGGCCTCAGAGTGGTGTGTGTGTGTGTGTGTGTGTGTGTGTGCGCGCGTGTACGTTTGTGCATGTGTGTCTGTGTGTGTGTTCATGCGTGTGTGTGCACGTTTGTGCAAGTGTGTGTGTTTATGTATGGCAGTGTGTGAATTTCAATTGGGTTCCTTTCTTTGTGGCATGCTCACATTCATTCTCTCTCTGCAAGCATGAGAGGCAGCGCCACAGTTTTGTCATATGCATTTTATTCCACAAAAGGAGATTTATCAAGAAACATACCACACTGTTGTAAACGTCACACATGGAGAGCTATGTGGTCTGTAGGTTTCAGTGCTTGTAATTGTGAAAGGCAGCTCTTCTTATGCTCGCAGTTGAAGACCCGTAAAATGAATGATTTACTACAGTGTCGGAGGTAGTGCACCTCAGCCTCTAGTGTCTGACCTTGATCACATGACCTCTCCTCTTTGGGAAGCCATGTTTGCCTGATTCATCCTGGTTCTGGAAGGCCCATCTCGAGACAGGGTGAGCAGGAGTGTTATGTTTCCGGTTGTGGCAGTGTCATCTCGGCAGACCTCCTTTCTCTAGCATTCTGGGATTCTGAGGGCAGTGGGAAATGGAACTGTCAGAAGCCATAACTGTGACGCTCCGGAGCTCCAGAATGAGAACTCATTGTTCCTGTTTGCAGCGTAGCCCCCCCACCAATCACTAACACAGGTCGGTGTACTCTGGGAGCAAGGGCAACAGCAAAACAAACCTGCGCGGCCTCCCTCAGGGCCTGAGCACTGTGGACAGCGTACTGGGCAGGTTCAGCCACTACGCGCCGGTCGGTTGATTGAAACCAGGTCCTCGCCAGAATAACCAGTGCGGTCCTTAAGCAGTCCTCACCTTCAGAAGGCTGCTGGGATATTTAATCCAGCGCAAAGAGGTGTTCCTGTAAAAATGTCTTCCTGACCCTCGGAAAAAGCCACCCCATCCTTGTGATCGATAGATCCTCCCCACTGAAACTTCTCTGGAGATCTCTCCCGGGGCTGCTTTCAGAAAATTACACACGGGGTGTGTTGTAGCGATGCCATACCCTTACTTTAGTGGTCCTGGGAGTGTAGGCTTTTCAGGAAAACACAGTCGGATGCATTCACCCGAGGCCCTTTTTGCTGTTTGCAGGATATTCTTCTCTTAACTCGGTTAGTCACTATGGGGAAGGGTGGAAGAATGTGTGAGTGGCTAGAAACAACAGAGGCACTGTTTCGTCTTGGAGTTACTGAGTCATTGTGAAAGAGTGAAATAAGATATTTATTTCACACTTCGCAGGTGAGGAGACGGGGATACTGATTTCCCATAAGCAAGTTAATGGGTCAAATGGGCCCCTACACATGTATGCACACCATTCTGTCCTCAAATGTGAGCGCACCAATGTATTCATGCGCCCAGGGTGATCATACGGTAACACTTTCCCATCTGCAAATATCATACAAACAAAAAAAAAAACCAAAAACAATCCAGACTCACAAAAGCACATTCACACAAGCTCCCTCTGGGAGTTACCTTCATGAAGCTCTCTTCTCCCAGACCCTTCTGTGCCAGACCCAAATAAATTAACTATTCTGTTCACTGAGAGAGTTCACCCACACAGATTGGCCTGTCTGCTGCACTAATTGAGTTGGAAGCTGTGGCCTTAGTTATAGTTCTCTGTCTCAGAGTGAAGTAACCTCTGGTCCCGAAGATCTGACCCATAAATCCCAAGCGATCACGTTCTCATTTGCCGAGAAGGACACACGTTGCGTGTGCCTGTTGGCATTTACACAGGGATCACATTCTAATAAACAGAGAGCGAAAGTAATTTGACAAATAGGGGTGCACTGATGTATTGACTTAGTGCAGCATATTTGGCTGTGTTTCTGATGTCTAAAATATGGCTGCCGCATGCACTGTTGAACACTACACTGAATGCAGAGAAACCGTGACAAAGATACAAATGTATGCCATTACGTTTTTACGTGACTGAAAACAACAACCAGGCCGCAGAATCTACTGCCTACCCAGTGGAACTCAGACCTGGCGGGGGCGGGTGAGGGGAGTGAGCGAAAGAAAATTTAATACAACAAATTTGTTTTGAAATATATTTGTATTATAAAGGATGATGACAAGTAAAGCTCACTTGCGAACACAGGAAATACAAATTGCCACTCGGCTGTCTCTGCGGCCAGCAGCATCACAGTCAGGACCGACAGTTCACCAGCATGAAGAAATGACGCAAAAGGAAAGTGCCGTTTATTGCTGTTTATGATCAGCCATTCTAGATGATTTGTGCTTCTGACATTTATTAAATGCATTGAACCCAGCTACTCTATACAGCAGACTGTACTCTCATCTTACACACATACGGCATGTTTTCTCATAAAATTTCACTGGTGCACTTTACAAGACGTTTGAAGCTAAGACGTCTCGCTGCCCTTGGCATTTTTAATCACACAGTGGATTGATTTGAATTTCACATTTCAAAGGGACGTCTTGTGTGTCCAAGAATTGATGGCTCATACACATGCCTCTGCAAGTTCAGACACATTTCACTAGTTTTAAATGTGGTAAATTTGCATATGTTAATCAGCTTAACTCAAGCTGTAAGCCATTTTATCCCGCAAAATCGTTCAAATATTAAATTGCCAAGCTAAGTTTGCAAACTAATAAATGTGATTTTTTGATGTGCATCCTTGAAGTGCAGTGTTTTAATTTGGTCACTAATCACTATTATTCTTTTGTGTTATATGCATTTTTCATGTTTCTTATCTGGATTGTTGTGATGTTCAGGTTTAATTAGCTGATTATATAATGACGAGGGAACTGCATGTACACATATTAACCAGCTTAATTGTATAGAATACTCCAAGATAGCTTTTTAAAAAAAAATATTTTTTACATTTATTCTATTCTAATATCTAGTGTTTATGGATTCTGCCATGTTACAAGTTGGTTACCTCATACTTACATACCACAGGGAGTTTTGAATCTTTCATCATTTCATATACACTTAATCTGGTAATTTGTGTTGCTAGGAAGAATGTGAGATAGCCATCAGAGGATGTGAATTGGCATTGAATAAAATCTTATTGGTAGTGGATTCTGAATCTTTGTGTTTGTTACAACACAAATATTTGTCAGAACTCCTCAGTCCTTGCCAGCCGCTACAAATGAAACCAGAGGTGGGGTGGGGAGCTGGAGGGGGTGGTCATTTCAGCAATGCTTGTGGGTATGGAGAGCCCTTTCATTGTGAAATCTACGTACGTTCATTCACTCAAAGCACTCAAAATGCCTATTCGCGCTCATCCTCTCCAAAGGCTTGGTTGTATTGTTACGAGCATTTTACCATTTTTAAATGGTGACCTACATACCCAGGACAGTGTTAGTGATTTACTGTGCTTGAGTATTGACGTAATTCACTGCACTGATCTGATTAGTTGATCAGAATGGAAATACTACCAGGGCCTGATCTGTCATGTAAGAAATAATTGCTGAATATCTTCCACAAAGATAAATTGGAACTGATGTTATAAGACTAAGCAACTATTTGAAAACTTTATTTGAACTTCCAGAATCACCTGAAACCAGTAATTAGTACAAGAAACCAAAATGATTTTTTTTTTATCTCTCAAGACATTATCAATTGTAATGCAGTTATTCATATTGTATAATTTGCTGTACACATCCAAGTTTGAGTTTTGAATTATTATTATTCCATCTTTAGGGAAACAAGAGAATGCATGTTTAACAGCTAATTCCTTGGAAATTGTGTTGCTTGACGTGTCATGAACTGAACTGCCTACACAGAACCGCTGTGAACATGCTCGTTATACCCAATAAACACTTTCCATGTGTTTTTGCTGAGCGCAAGCCTTGGTGTTTCTGTGCCATGCTGCTGTTCCCCATTCTTCATAACAATATCATACCACCTGCCATTGTGTCAGAGCAGCATAAACAATGGTAAATAAGCTATTACTGCTAATGACTGGTGTGGAGCTCGGTTAAGCCGTACCGCTAACAGACCACGGCATGGTGCAGCCCACGCACATTATTTCACGCTCATGGGCTTATCGGTGGCACTGTTTACGAGCGGCAGCCCATTTGTACGGCCAGCCATTTTGTTTCACAGGAGCATTTCAGGCTACGTTCTTTGCTGAAGGGTAGAACAGCCTTGCCCCACCTGGAATCTGGTCGGCTGTCTAGCGCCCTAACCGCTGCTCTACATTTTCCTAGAACGACTCCCAGCGTGCTTTCATAGCGTCGTAAACTCATTTAATGAACTCATTAAAAATTGAAGATCCACACACAACATCAAAGGATGGTTTGTAAAATATAAGATACAGTTGCACCAGTATTTTCCTACGTGTTGTTGGAAGAAGGCAGCAGGGCACCACAGATAAACACTTGCAATGAACCAGAAATGCATTATGGGTTAGTGGGCCTATATTAGCAAAGCGCCGCAGGAGGACTACCTCTAGCTACCGCGCCTCATGAGTGAGTGTTCTGCCAGAGAGATCCTCGCAGTTTTACCAGGGCGCTACGTGTTCAGGCTGCGGATGGATTAGGAGCTCAGTGTATGTGGGTTTGGGAAGGGGTGAAGTGTGCTGCAGCAGCAGTGTGACAGTGAATTACACTGGCTCACTGCACCTCCCCAGGCTCCAGAGCACAGTGCATTAGCCGCATCACAGAGGCAAGACTCCAGCCCACTGCATAAGATTACAGAGTATCTTCAGTTTGCGTAATGACTGACTGTTGTTTTTTTTCTACCTTTATTTAACCAGGAATACCTTCATTGAGATTGAAATTTCTTTTACACTGGAGATACTGTGATATTGTTTTTGTTCACACACAGTTGTCCACAGGCTGGCGCATATGTATGAGAGAACATGTACACAGGATGTACAAACACTGCTTTCAGCAGCTAGTGTTGTTTTCACAACTGACCTGCAATCTGCTTGCACTTACACTGAATCCATTGTGGTTATTTTTATCATGTTCATTTTGATGATCATCATGATAATTAAAAGCTATTGTTTGATTGGCTGCTTGTCCTTATCTGGGGAGCCTTTACATTGCCTATGTGATACTGAAACATCTTTATGAGTTACATTTGTATGTTTGTATCAGATAAAGCACGGGACCACAGGGATATAACACTGTGACCCCTGAGGTAAACCATACTCAACAGAGATATGAATGCACTCTGTCCTGTAGGGTAAAGAATCTGGCTTTGGGCTTTGACAATTTTAACTGTCCTTTTGGCGTTGTAGTCTCACCACCCCTTAATATTACTTCCTGTTGAATTTGTAGCACCGTATAATAACAACACCCAAATCAGCAAATCGATAAGTTTTTATTTTTCAGGTTGGCAGACTGGAATCTGATTAAGGCTACTCGGTATGTAAGAGGCTGACGAGAGGTCCTGGCTTCGATAAGACATTTTATCAGGCTTATCAATGCTGAACTCCTTCATTTGTCATGCATTAGGGATGCAGTGGTTGAAGAAGGACATGGTGAGATCTCCTGTGATGTTGTCATAGGGCCTACCATTTAGAACAAAGATTAATTGTGGATTAATTATGAATTGATGACGGGTCCTTGAGCTGGAGATGGGTGGGTGTGAATGGCCGCTGTGGCCTGAGACAGACGTCCTTGTTAAACCTAGTCAAAACCAACAGCAGTGCCTATTCTCCTTTTTGATCTTTTCATTTTCTGCACCTTTGTCTCTGAAAGGGGGTGGAGAGTGAGTAAGCACGATAATAAATGTAGATGGGAAAAGGCGGGGGGGGGGCTGGATACTGTGAAAGAGGGAAACGAGATGAGGGGGAATAACAGAAATGATGAAGGGGAGGCCGTAGAGATTGGAGAACAAACCATGGCCTTGTATGTGTCATAGATTGAAAGGAAGCACTGGTAAAGATGTATAGTCAACGACTTGATAGTTGCAATGTTCTTCCTTTTGTCCCTCATGTCAATCCATGCAGAAAATCCCAGTGACCCTGTGAAGCAAGTGCCCCCCATTACTCAGGACAGGAACTGTACCCTGTGGAAAAAAGGCCTCTTTGAGTCTTTGATTGGTGTCATTCGTTTTCTCCCTGCGGCCTCCCAAGCAGTCACATCTTATGTTGTAATGAATTCATCATATCCAGGTGGAGTGTGTGTGTGCGCACATGCGCACGTACGTGTGTGTGTGCACGTGCGTGTGTGCGGGTGGAGGCAGCCACCTTTTGCACCATAGGCTCCCTCTCCGCTCCCCTCCACGTGTAGTTACATTCCTCTCTGCAGAAAAGTGACCACCCTTTGACTGTTTGACTTATTCTCCTGATAATTTAATGGGGTCAGATCTAAAAACAGAAATACTCTGGTGTTGCTTCAGAAGGTTTCATTATGCTTATCGTGAGGATCGGGGTCAGGTACTTTATTTTTTATTTTATTTTTTTGTTTTTCATTTCCACTCACGTCACTCTCGTTCTATCTTCAATTCCTTTTCAGATCTTTCTCCCGTTCGCTAAAGCAGCCTTGTTCTTCGCTTTAATTACGATCCCCGAATCGGGATTGACATTTCAATTTGACATTTTCCGTCCCGCGTATCAGTTCCATCAATTCGTGAATCCGCCTGTGAATTAATATTAGCTTTGCGTTCGCAACATTGGCTCCACTGCGGCAGCGTGCGGGCGCGGCGTCTGCCCGTGAGGAGGAGACGGGGGGCCTGTGAAGGCCCGGCTTCTCCCGCGGTAAACAGCGAGGTAACGAGGTGCCTCGGCTTTATCTCCCCGGTCCGCAGCGCAGGAAGATTAAAGAGGAGCGCTCTTTTGAAGTCGGCGGCACGGCTCTCGTAGCGTCGCCGTAAAGATTGCCTTAAAACGCCGGCGCGCATTCATCAGCCTGGGATCCCTTTGATTTCAGCTGTCTTTTGTGTCATCCTTTAGAAAGTTGAGATCTTCTTTTATGAAAATCCAATCTCACCATCGCATACTTGAACGGTGATGAAATGAGCAACAATTAATGAATGGATGAATAAATCAATAAATAAATTTAAGTCATTTAAGGTGCAACTTTCGTTTTTTGCATAATAAGCAGATAACTTGTCGTAGATTCCAGTAAATTACTAGTTTAAATATTTCCAGTAATAAATAAGAAGATTAATAGAGTGGTTGATGCACTGATACCGATTCTCCCTTACATGAATTATAGTCTAAACTCAGACAAGCACATATTTAGGTGGCCCTAATGAAGAGCTTAACTCGGAAATGTCAAGTGGTAATTACAAAAATTATTAACAGTGAAGAGAAAGGTCAGCACTGTCTTTTCTTAAAGGCTGAGACTGTGAGCAAAATTATTTTAAATTGGATTTATAGGCATGATGTTGAGCATTATAAGCTGCAAACAGTGCTAAATATTTGGAAGTTTATCCAGTGGCTCATAGAGTATGATTTTTCTATACATATATACTGATTAAAAAGCAAGATTTGACTGTTATTATTTCAAGGGCATAATGGCTCACGTGATAATTATTTTATTATTATTCTTAATAACGTGCGCATAGCACCCGGTTTAAAAGAAAAATCTTTAAAAGAAATGTCACACTGTCAATCCTGACCCTGAATTTACACAGTACAGGTACTAGGTGCCTGATGTAGGACATTTCCTTTTTGGAGGAACCAAGGTATGATGTTTGTGTCAGCCCCGGAGGGTGAGGAGTGATGCTGCAGTTCTGACAGTCGTGTGCAGCTTGTCTCATTGCTGGACTGGCAGTGAGCAAAAGGGCTGAGGCTAGAGTGCGTAGCCGTGGAGAATAATGATTGGCAGGCGCTTCTGCAGGGGTAATGATGGACTTCACCTGGAACTACTCCGTAAGTTAGCATTGAATCAAAGCTAGCAAAGATAACCAGTGGAAGAAGATGAGGAAAGGGGACAGATGGACAAATTTCAGGAGTTTAATTTTTTTTTTGAATGATGTTCTTAATGAAGATTGAAGGCTTGCCAGCATGGAGTTGTTAGTTGTACATACAAGGTACGAGAGCCTGCAACACAAGCTGGCTTGAGCTGGCTGAGGAAGAGGAGGGTTCTCAGGTTTTTTGAGGAAGAAAAAAAATGTTCATCTTATCAGAGGTGATCCTGGAGTTCTCGGCAGTCAAGAAGGGACTGTAGAACCTTCCAGGGTTATGGCGATGTCTCAGAAAGCATTTGGCTGAGAGGGAAAGCAGGTCTGTCTTGGAAAGTCGATCTTAATTAAAGTGATACTCAGAGGTGTCTGCGAGGCATATGGACATGCTCAAGGACACCTTTGGGGGGGTGTCATAACTAAATAAGAATAACTAAAAGAAAAGCACAACCAAAACTGACAGATCCAGCTGGGTTTTTTTAAGTGAACTGAAATGTGATTACATTAGAGAATTTCACCATCCAATTTACTTTATAATTAGTAATAAAAGGTTTGGTTGTGTTATTGTAATAACATGACAAAAATCACTCACACCAATGAATGCAAAACGTAATGGCATGCATATCATAGTATTACCACTGTCACTTGAATGTTCTATCACTGACTGGTGATAGAACATTCAAGCTAACATTCAAGCAATTCAAACCTTTAATAGTGACAAAATATCAGACTGTATACTTCACAGTAATATTTTGTCACTGCCATTGTCAAACAGAGTTCTGTTGGCAGATCATTCCTTAAGTAAAATTTAAATGACTCAACCAGTACGAAGCAAAGAGTGCACAATGTTTATACACTGTCTAGTGATAAGTGAGTCTCTCGACTCAAGCCTTGGAAAAGGCATAAATTGGCTTGTGTAACGCCTGAGGGATTTCGAATCTGTACCATTTTGGAGAGCAGTTTCACAGCGTGATTTTGGATGGATTTGGTGCGGAAGGGGAGTTAAGACCAGCAGCTTAAACCTGCCTCTTCGTTAAAAAGCTCACCGTGGGACTGTTCTTAAACCCTCAAGCTCTGTCCCTGGCTGTCCACACTCGCTGCCATACCTCTTCAACCTAATCGCAACAGAGTAGCAAACCTTTTTCCGCCTGCTCCTTTTCCTCCCTCTTCATCTTCCTCTTTGATTTGGAGTCATTGCTCTTTCTCTCTGTTCATCTTTCTGTTTGATTTGGAGTCATTGCTCTTTCTCTCTGTTCATCTTTCTGTTTGATTTTGAGTCACTGCTCTTTCTCTCTGTTCATCTTTCTGTTTGATTTGGAGTCACTGCTCTTTCTTTGTGTTCTTCTTTCTGTTTGATTTGGAGTCGCTTCTCTTTCTTTCAGTTCATCTTCCTCATAAACTCCTTTTCCTCTCTGCTCGTATTCTGTTTGTTCAGTCGCTGCTCTTCCTTCCACCGTTTCTCTCTGCAGACTCTGCGCAGTCTGAGAGCTCAGAGCAGGCGGGGATCCCATCAGCAGGCGCTGGGACAGGAACACGCATTACTCACCTAACGGCCCCATGAAACCACCTTTGAAGGCCCCCATCTCTCCTCAGTGCTCCGGGGAACCCAGACCCACAGCACAGCGAATCAATTTACGCAGGTGACATCGCCCATTCTGCTGCGGGCGCGCTGCGCCCCGAGTTTGGCAAAGTTTACAATGGGCTTCCAGTGAGACGGCAGCGGGACAGCTCGGTAATGAAAGCGCGCCCCCCCGGATCACAGTTAATCTGCGGGCGCCAGCTTCACCTGAGCCGGCGTGCTGGGGGAGGGGTGGGCGGGGGGGACCTGCAGAGCCGCGATAGCAGACGGTGAGACCGCGACCGGCCTCTCCTTTTTAAACGCATATCTTCGCCCGACCGCTCCAGCCTGCCCTCATAAATAAATGAGATGATCAATCGGCCGGGCTGAGCGGAATACCAATCTCCGCGTGCTGGCGCCGGACCGCCGGAGCTCTCCCGAAATCGACGGCGTTCCTGGGTGCGCTGTGCCGGCCCGCGCCCGTTTTCCCAAGCCCTGATTATACGAGATTCCGCTCGCGGGAAACGCTGGAAGGACATTGGGCAGGTGTGCCCAGATCAGAACAGTTTGCCTGCCATTTGCACTCCTATCGCCAACTATTTGTCGGCCAGCTAAGTGACGCTGTTTTGTTCAGGCACGTCTCAGTGCAGGAGAATGAACCAGAGCTTTCTGATCTAAAGCCTCTCTGTGCAGGTCCCTTTTGCTTTCAACATGTTTCAAGCATGTGGATGAAAAAATGTGAAAAAAAAATGCTTTGAATTATTAACCATAAATAAAAAATCTAATATTTTAAACTGTCAGGCTCTTACCTTTGCCAACATAGCCCTTTGGATTACTTAATGTAGGCTTATTGATTTAAAATGGAAATGAATTAAAATGAAAATAATGGAAATGTAGAAGAACCCAGACCCCCCACCCCCAAGGGGTTATCGGTGTAACTTGTGTAAAAGTTTGTCAGTCTCACAGGATGGCTACCGATGCTAACCGCTACCCACAGCGAGATGCTAAACCTGCGAGCAGGGATGTGGAGTGCGGTGTGTGGTCAGTAGCCTTGAAACCGGCTTTCCGTTTGATTTCCACAGGCGGGTTAGTTTCGGGGCAGCTGGGCCGTTGCCGTGCGCCTGTGGCCGAGGCGATAAGCTGACCTCTCTCTCTCGGCGCCCGCTTGCCGGCCTGGATGACTGGCCGGCTGTGCCGCGGTGAACCATGCCTTGGCCCCGGCCCGTTCTGCATACTGCTCCATAATCTTTCCAGCCCGAGCCAACAGGCGAAGGTGTTCCATCTGTATACTCCCCCAGTGGAGTGTGTCGCATTAATTGCCAAATATTGAATCATTGTCGCATATTGCGAATGACACCATAGCCTCGAATTTGAGTTCAAGGCAGGAGCCTAACTAGATATTCTTTAATGCATTTCATCCCTGTTTTGCTTTTATTTCCAAATGTATAATGGCCACCTAGATTTGAAAGTCCCTCCCACCACTGCAGCATCCTCTGTGGATCAGGGAGACTGGAGGCCGGTGTCTCCACATGGCAACATAGCCTGGACCCCTGAAGACAGACGCAGGCACACTTCACAGCTCTGGGCCTCAGCACCCAGAGCCCGACACTCTGCTAACATAAGAGCGCAACCCTACTTTACGAAGAAAAAAAAAACAGTTGGAGTGTTCAGCACAGTACCTCCATAATGAGTGAGCTGCTCATTTCCTGCAGAGATCCTGTGAGTGGGTCCTCTGTGGCAGGCAGTAACGAGGGGGGGGCGCTTGGCCTGGCACCTCCGCAGACCAGCTGTGACGGTCAGGCAGGCCGCATGGAATGGCGCACACCCCTGCGGGCACCTTTCCAGGGGCGCCTGCGTTGGCCCAACGCCGTCTGCTCTGCAACCGGGTCTGTTTTACTGCTGCAACAAGCGCGGATTAGGAGTCATTAGGGAGTCCTTCTTTCTACCCGGCTAATGAAGGGAGAGAGGAGAGAAGAGGGAGGAGAGAGGGAGAGGGAGTGTGAGAGAGAAATAGAGAGTGAGAGAGAGAAAGAGAGGGGGGAAGGGAGAGAGAGAGATGGGAAGGGGGAGCAAGAGAGAGAGAGAGAAAGAAAAAGAACAAGAGAGGGGAGAGGGAGAAAGGGAGATGTACAGAGGGAGAAAGAGAGAGGGAGATGGATAGAGAGAGGGGGGAGGGAGAAGTATGTAGTGGCGGATGGTGCACTATGCAAGAAGCCCAAAGCAGGAGCAAAGCTGAGGAGGATTCGAGCAGTCACCATGGCAACCCTTAAAGGCCGGTCCCCAATGCAATTAGAGGCAATTTGGTCGAAGGTCTGAGGGCCTTGGTATATTAAAGAAAAGATATAAAACACTGATGATATGGCCGCATCATAAAGAATAAAAAGGCACTATAACCTGCCAGAGTCGTGGAGGGGGTTGTGAGTAATGATTGAGATAAATCTACACCAGAGGATTGCGGTGTACCCCTCCCCCATCAGTTTACTCTAAGGGGGTGGGGGTGGGCAGTTAGTGGTGCTGATGCAGTTGGGGGGGGTGGGGGGGGGGGGTCATTGCATCGAATAAGATCTTGACAGGTTGGGATCTTAGAGGAAATGATTGTCCAGCCAAATAGAAAAGGCAAGCAATAGCCTGTAAATACAGAAGATCAATATTAAAGAGGAGGCTGTTTGATTTAGGGAAATGGCAAGGGATGAGGGCTAAGCCAATGTGGTATTTGAACTGAAATTAAATTTGGAGCGAGCTGTTCTGGTTTACATAGCAGTACAAATCTGGCCTGGCCTGGGTAGGCTTGCGTGAGAGACGGGAACGCGGGGAGGGTGCTTTGCTATTAACCTCGACTTTAAAGACATTTCATAGATTAGTGTGAGTAGTCGAGGCTTCTCTCTCCCAGGTTTTATAGCACAATTAAACGGAGAGAGAGAAAAAGTGGACGCTCAAAAAACTGCAAACAAAGGGGCACACGCAAGCGGACCAGAGGTGGAGACGATTGGCGAATCCGCTCTGACCATTTCCCCAGAGCTCAATTAAGCTCCGGCTTTGCTACGCCGTGGCTAGATTGCCGACCAGTTTTCCTCCAGTACCGCATCACCTTATCATGCAAAAAACTATTTTTTATTTTTTATTTTTTACTTGCCATTGTTGTTCTCCATCTTATTAATGTCCATTACTCATGTTTCACTTGCTCGTGAACCAAGATTGCACTTGCCCTTTTCTGGATTCGAACCCATAACCTCTGTGCCCTCTTAAACCTCTTTAAAGCATTTTAGATCACAGGTCAAGCAGCAGTAGCGCGCATTTTCAATCGGCCACTTAACTGGATCGACCCTATTGGACGATTTTATAACCGCTCCAGGCTTTTCAATCAAATTTCAGGACGGCTCAAGTTAGCACTGTCTTGCATCTTTCTTTGAATACACGCAGCTGCCTCTTTCCTCTGGTTCACTTCCACGGCTCACCATACTCAGCTATGGTAACTCACCACCTTATTGCCATCATTGAATATTGCTTTCTATTTTCTCTCCCCTCCCCCTCAGGACTGGTAAAATCAGTCCTATTATTTTAGACAAGAAAGGAGATGGAACTAGTCCTTCCTGAAAGGTCAGCTGAGCCTCAGTGGACACCTGGGGGATGTTATAATGAAGATTCATTCTTTACATGCAAATACTGAGGCATTTTAGCAGATACAGTTTCTGTTGCTAGGGCATATTACTCTACCAGGCCTTATTAATTAACTGACAGACATAAAGTCATCCCACACAAGCTATATGAGCAGATTCTTATGAGGTAGGTAGATGATTTGATAAGCATTGACAAGCAACCCTTTGAATATAACTTATTCAACAATATAACAATTCAGTCTATATTTAGTTCTTGTGTAGCTGAGCAGGTCATTTCTTTCACTTGTTTACAAATGTAAGAATTAGTTTCCCTCTGGAAATGTTTTTTTTTTTTTCTGTGACGGTGTACTGTGCCTTATGAAGGGAAACAGGAAAATAAGCCCGATGTGTTCATTTAAAGCACTTTTCTTCCCAATGTAAAGTCTGTCTTTGCACCATGCCAAAATCTTGTTAAATAAGTAATAGTAATTATTCATTCAATAATTATTGGAGTGGGTGGTAACAGTACGCAGTCTGCCAGGTTGTAAAAATGGATCAGTTCCCATCATAGTGTAGTTTTAAAATAGGTATCATTACTGGAACAAAGATTGCCTAGAAAGAATGTGATTTATTTAGTTATATCCTAATACTCAGCTAAGTACATTTTGAACACCCTGCTGGACAGCTACTTTTCAACTACTATTGACATTGCATTGTGTATTATTTTGAAACAGTAAGGACAGTCATTTGGGTACACGGTTTGTTTTCAGTGCCAGTTTTGTCACAGGCTGGCGGACTGTCCAATTTGTGTTTTCTAAGATAGAATAATTACTTATATATACAGCTGGATATTATATTGGATATTAAAGCCATTAAGTGTTGATATGGCATTTAGTTTTCCCTAGAACATAATACTGAGTAAGAACATCGGGGGTTCTATAATGAGTCCATTCTTATCTGTGCAACCCATATCTTATCTACAAGTATTTAATGACTAATTCATTCATTAATTCATTTATTTATTTATTTTTCTCATCCATATTTTGTCCATGTTAATAGCCTGTGGCTGGTTGTTGTTCATGTTTGTACAAACGGAAGAGAAATGAGCTGCATGGTGCTGTGATGAGGTCTTTGGGTTTTCTTTTTTTTTTTCTTTCCCCTATTTTCTTGCACACCTCAGTGGAAAGCCATTAGGGGAAGATATCTCATTAGATGCAGGTACAGACGTTGAGTCTGTTCAGTTCCCTTTTACTTTTTAATTGCTGAGCAAATTTGCACCATCCAAATGAGAGAGAGAGAGAGAGAGAAAGCGAGAGAGAGAGGGATGCTAAGATTCGTACACAAACTACTGATGGCATGAATGAAAATGAGGCATGGTATGCATTTCATTTTTATGCCTTGAATGCAGTGTTTTCATATGTATTTAAAGTATATATATATCATATTTTTCATATGTGTATGTCTGAACAGATTAAATGAATGGGTGAACTGTAATGACCATGGCATTTTGTGTGCGTCAATGTCAGTAATTTGCAAACAACTCTATGTGTCCGTGTGTGGGAGAAAGCCTTTTCCTCTTTAATCTCCAAGTCAGTCCTGCCTCTGCTGCAGAAAAATGAGAACGGGGGTCCCGCTTTGGTTCCGTATTCTCATTCTACGCTCCAGTGGCGGCATCCATTGTAAGAGCGATGGCTCCAATAATCGCATTAAAGTCAGGGTGTTTGCGTGGTCCGGACTTTTCCGTATTAACCAGCCCCTGCGAAAATGGACAGTTTTCATTAGTTCTGTTTGTCCCTGCATCCCTTCAGATTTCCAGAAACAAAAAAAGATGGTTGAAAAATATATCTTAAGACATGGGTGAACATCCTGAGAAAATGAGAGGGGGTGCTGTCATAGACTGTAGGGACGGTGTAACTGCACGGCCTGCTCCCCCTGCACGGTTCCGTCCCATTGTGATGTGTCGACCTCTTATTGGATAGCACTTTGACAAGCACTTTAGACTATACCAATATATGATGGTGAAAAGCGTCATATTGATAGCTAGGCTATTTTGGGAGTAGTCCAGCCCCCAGCAGGTTTGTTGGCTAAATCAGTTGCGCCCTTGTTCACACAGCGCTCATGCTAACTAAACAATAACTTAAGCTAAATTGCTGTTTAACTGAACAGTTATTTTATCAACATGCTACTTGCGGCTCATTTTTCCGGTATCGTGGTGTGATTTCGAGAATGTGTATTGTCGCAGATACACAACCAGCAACAATTCTGCCTGAACACACTGGGTATGTGGCACCTGTCTCTCTGCTGTGATCTAAAATGGGTTTGCGCTGTTAAAATCAGCCTCATGGTCATGCCCATGTGAAATAAGTTTAGGCCATTTAATTTCCAGGCTAGGCTACCAGCAATATGTGCATGTCAGTCAAAACTGCATTTAAGGTTAGGTGCTGAGGCTAATTTTTCATCATAGGCTAACCATGGATATCAATCCCGCTTACAATAAGACAAAATATGATAGTTTATTTTGTTAATATAGCCAAACTGTGACATTCAAAGGCTGAAAAATAGGCGTCTTTTTCATCATGAGTATTTCCATCATGTTTTCTCATTATTTAAGCCTACGAAAGGTTGGTCCACAGATAGTCTGACAGTGGTGAGACTTACAGGTAGCCTACAGCCTACTAATTTATTATAGATTAGCAGTTGTGGCTAGCTGCAAATTACAGCGGCAGCCATTACAATGCGCAAAAGGGGCAAACTGACCACGTTCATGTGACATGTCATGTTAGCCAATCAGAGAAAAAACTATTGGCTGTGGAAAAAGCACTGTTTTGAGCAGGCAGTTTCCCTTACAGTTCTTATACAGTTCAGTGTTGTTTACTTAGTCTTGCCCATGACTAGCCTGATGCCTAAAGTTATTAGCTATAGCTACGTGTGCAACCAGTTTTCAGAGTGCATTTATCTCAAAGTTAGGTACTGTTGGACACCGGTAGCTAATGTTAGCTATGTAAATAACAACTGTAAGGTAAGGCAAGGTAGTTAGTTCTCCTGACTCAGATATTTACCAGGATAATATTTTAATTATTATTATATTATTACTGTATTAATTACTTTGCAAGGTTTTCAAGTGTATTCACCTAGCTAGCAAACGTTAGCTAGCTATCTACTGTAATTCACATCTGCTAGCGAGCTATCTAGTTAACAAATGTACCATTAACTATACATATATGCAGGTGCAATACTATGTTTCAAAGTGTACAGTTAAGTCGTAGCGTTGTATCCAAAAAGAGATTGACGTATCGCAATGGTGACGAAGCCAGATATTGACCTGAGTAGGCTGAGCAGGGGGAGCACGCTGAGCAGTTACACCTCAGCTCTCCCTGCACGACACCAGTAATGATGGTCCCTTTAGCTTCATTGCTCAAAGCCGTGGGTTTCTGGCTGTGTTATGTCACCCAATTAAAATTATGGCCTTAGTTTGATTTGGACTTTGAATGCAAAGGGGAGTGAAAAGTTGTGCAAGCGTTTTCAGCTTAGCTGTATTAAACCAGTCTTCCACAAGCAAAACGTCCCTGGGGAAGGGCTTTAATTTAAACCCTGAAAATCCTCAGAGGTGTTATTAATGCCAGCAGATTGCTCATTCTCATGTTGGATTCCTAGAAATGGTACTTTTTAACAGCACCGTTTATAAGGGCAGTTTAAAGGAAATGTTCGTTTTTGTGTCTGTGAAATGCAGGTATGCTTCAGCACATGATCGTGTCAAATGTTTTTGAGAGGGAAGGGAAGAGAAAATGGAAGACACCGGAGATTGTGTCCCTGTGCTGTTATTAATATTTCCCCATATCCTTACAATACCTGTAAGGATATGGGAAAATAAAAAGGTTCCTCTTTTATTTAATACTCTGGTATTTAAAAATAATTTTTCCAGCCGTTGTCCCATATATGTTATTGTTATCACAATATTGAGATTTGCTGACTGATTGACAGATCTAGGCCAGTGTTCCGTATAATTTTTAGAGCTTTATGGCAGTCTTCTGATGTATCTTTGTTCTCTATTCATTCCAGAAGATGGAGGATAGGCATTTTCTAACAAATAAATGGTTTCAAATACTCACCTCATCCCAGCTGCAGTCAAGTTTAGCTTTAGCGCTAACTGTTCTGTTCAGTCTCCCGTGAGGCCCCATGCCTGACCCCTTCTCCTTACCCCCCTGAACACCCTCCATGGAGTTCATCCTCCCATCTCAGCTGTCAGTCATATTGGTCATGAGATTGACAGCTGGGCTGTGTTTTAGGGTTAATGCTGACCTGTTCCAGGGGTAGCACCATGAACGAAACCGACAGTACCAAAAAGATAAGAGCAAAGGCCTGTTGCCTGTTCTGTTCTCAAGGGTCTGCTCTCTGATCTTTAAAAAATAGAAATATAAAAAAAATGTTATAAAAGCAGAGAATGCAGCTGAGCAACCAGCCAGAATGGCTGACACAGTATAGGCATAGCAGCCTGGTCTATTTGCTCTTTTCTGGATAAACACAATGGGGTTAACACGTTCTTTGAATGGATGGTATGAGACCGACATCGGAACATTGGTGAAATATGTTAAACAAACAGACATGGAAATGAACAGCTGTCCAAAGAAACAGGTAGATAGGAGACAAACAGTGCCAGAATGAGGGAGATATATAATAAACTGTACTAATGGTAATCCATGCATTTTTAAATGTTTCACAAATTCAAGTTTTATTCCCAAGCATAACATACACCAATACAGTAAAATAATTAGTATCACCTGGAACGAGTGAGGTTGTTAATAATTATGTACAGTATTATTAAACAACCACTTTTTAATCACATTTCAACTGTTTGATATTCCACAAGATAAAGGTGTAAACTTTTTAAATATATAAACAGAACAATAAAGTATTTGGAATAGCGTATGTACATTCAGCGATGTCAGACACAGATTGTGATTAGTTATTGGTGGCCGGGGAGGTAGCGAGCGTACCATCAGGTTAAATAAGGGCGAATGGTAAACAACAGACAGCACGGCGCACTCTGTAATTAACTCCAGCAGTTCTTAATGGCTTGCTTCGTCAGGGGTGGCTAGCCTCCCCTGTCCACCTCTCTCTCCACTCCCTTGTCCTCCTCCTCCTCCTCCCTCTCCCCCCCTCTATTTTCTGTTGCCCCTGATTTGTTTCGTTTTCGAATGGTAGGCCAGCACCAGCATTTGAGAAATATGCGGAATGAGGTAGCTTCATAATAAGGGCAGGCCTGCTGTGAATGAAAGGCGCGACGTTGCACGAGCCCAGGCACCCCAGTTTCTCCGCTTGTGCCATACCGCCGCCCCTCCACACGCCAGCTTCTCCCCCCACCTCTCTCTCTCTCCCTCTCCCTCTCTCTCTCTCTCTCTCTCTCTCTCTCCCTCTCCCTCTCTCTCTCTCTCTCTCTCTCTCTTCCTTCTTCGCTCTCTTCTCATACTCCTCTCTCTCACATCTGCTTCTCTTCATTTCGACTCTCTGTTCCTTGATCGTTCGGAGCTCCAGCTCATCAGGCAGCGTTGTTTCATGTTTCATGCTTCAAGAATGTGCGATTCTGATGTCGGACGCAGGGACTAGCTGGGGGATGGTATCTTTTACCACTGCAAGATAATGTAGACTTGCAACAGAATGTGACGTTACGTCACAGACAATAGAATATTTGTATTGGTATCCTGCTCACCCCTAAATGAGTGTTAGTTAAAGATTGTGTGTTATCATTATATAGAATATTTGTATTGTACCTCATGATTTTTATAATTCTGTTTTCTTTTACACCATTTATTTTAGTGAAACGCTACGCCCTAGCACTGGAAGCAGTACAATGGTAGAATGTGTTCTTGGATTGATTAGCTGTAATACATTGGCCCCCAACTTACTGAATCTGCCTGCACTGATATATGTAACCACACTTAGGGTTCTAGCTTGTGGGAAAATTATTGAAAAGCAATAATGTTTTGAGATGTGCTCATACATAGCAGATATGGACATTCTGACCATGAATGATTTAGTATTGCACCAACATCCTGCTTATTGATAGTTTATTGTCCTGTACTGTATTATATTGCATGGGAATCAATTGTAGGATCAATATTCTTGCATCAAAATATCGACATCAACACTAAAAGAACATTGGTAGAAAATCATATTAAGTATACCCTAGCTTCTGTCTTAATGATAGTAAAATATTGCGAAAAAACAAAATTCTCTGTCTTGACAGTTCTTGCAATATTTAATTAGAAAGACGTCCCATAGGATCAAATTACTGGTGAGAAACGTGTCTATAGCCTAGCAGAATTTTGTCAATTAGAGACGCTGAGACAGGGGTGGAGAGTGTGTTAGAAGGGCTGAGGAGAAGGAATTAAAGAAAGGCTTCTGTTGGACCCACCGTTCACTCTCACCTTTTACTTATCCGGTCTGAATCTCCTTTGTGACCCGGCTCACAATCCGTCAGCATCTTCCTCTCTGAGACTCTCATAACGTCCCGCATCATGTTCCGCAGAGATAACACCAGGGCTGAGGAGGCCGCGGGAGGCCGCTTGGAAATGTGCCGGAGACTGACACTTTCCTTATCTCCAGAACGCTTGTTCTCTCCAGGCAAAAAGGCACTTGCACAAACACACACATACACGCACTCACACACGTACACACACAAATATTCGATTATTCAAACATTCCTGCAAGTGTATACTATTCCATTAGCACGTCTGTTCTGTAGCGTTTTTATTTGGCACCTTGAACACATGTAAAAGCACCATACTCCGCCGTAGGCCTCATTATGTTGCATCCATACCAGTGTGGAGACCCAAGCCCGATTAATGGACTTCACGATAACATTTCCATTTTTGTTATCACGGCCAGTGCATATGTGTAAGATTATCCACTCAAGTCTCAATCACTGGCAAATCAATCATTTTCGGTCAACTTATGATAAGGACGTCACCACTGATCGGCATAGTACTCAGTTACAGAATAGAGACTGGGTGTGGGTGACCAAGAACTATTCCAAACAAGGAGATTTGATTAAAACTATATCAGACCCCCTATTGATCGGCAGACTGATTAATTTAGGTAGGCCAGACACTGCCTTCCTTAAATCAGCTCAAATTAGTTTGAATATACATTTCTCACCTCAGAAAGCATTGTCTGAAAAAGAGTGCTTAAAGCCATTTAGTCCTGATAACAGGGTTCAGTCGACTCAATGAACCCTTTGAGGCTGTTGTGCATGAAGGATTTGCTAAATCGTATCACTACCTCTTTCTCGCTGCTTATGTACTTCTAATAAACTTCATCAGCTCTTCATCAACATCAGAACTGTCGCATTTTCTCATGCACACGTAAACACACACGCATGCACGCATGCACACACACGCACGTTTATGTGCATGCACACAGAACTAATACCTCTCAAGGTTAGTCCTAAACTATTCTCACAAAAAAAATAAAGTTTTCCAAAATTTTCTCTGTGACCGAATGTTACAAGATGTTTTTCACTTTTAGTTGAAGGTGACACATCGGAGGCAGATCCTATCCCAATTAAAATGTGACAGCCATGTGTCTACAATATGTCTGCTGTTTAGTCTTATTTTTAGTCCCACTGATTACATTCTATACAAATGCTTCTTTTAAGCGTCTGCAAGGACAATCAAGGAAATGTTAGAGAAGACACTGACTGAAGTGGAAGGAATTATAAATATGTGTCCGGTGTTTCTAAAACTGTTTCTTTAAAAAAATACTAACTAGCTGTACTAACAGCTTGAGAAGAATCGAGGCTTGATGAAAAATGTATAGCCTCTGCAGAAAACCCATAGCATAAAATAATCATAGCATTTCGTATTTCAGAAAGGACGGAAGAGAGAGGAAAAAGGAAATAATCCAGATGGCCAAACTCATCATGTAAATTTGCAGAAGCCTGCCTATGAGCGTGGGATGAATCCGCTTGTATTTATGATGGCTGCAGTCACCTGAATCGGTGAACCGTTGTGGAAAAATCCCATTAGCACAAGTAGCTTGTAGCCGGCACACCGTTTGATATTGAAGCAACCACGGCTTTGCTGGAATGAAATTTACAGCAGTCAACTGAGGTCCAAGGCGTCTGAGATGACAGATAAGAGTGGAGGCACCCAAATAGAAAATTCACGTGCGAGAATAGAATCACACCGTAGGATTCGTACCGATGCATGCAATCACAAGGGCTACGGAGCAGGTGCAAACATGCCTCGTGTGCACCGCAGGGAATGCTGGGATTCTGAGGCCTTTCTCTGCGGGACACGCCGGCGCTCGGCTTCCTCTCGCCACCGCTCAGTGCGACTCACGACGCCGCCGTCGGTGGTCTGCGACGAGCGCGTTTCCCTGAGACGGTTGTGCAGTTGGGGTACCTGGGGGCTGATATTACTGCTGCAAATCACGCGCTGCGCTGCTGAGGCAAGCAAGCCTCTATCTGCCTGAGCTCGGGGCCCGCTACCGTCCCCGGCCTCTAAATTACAGCCATGGCAGCGCTACGGCTCCTGCTTTCATTAGGCCCTGGCTTTTATCAGCACGGCTGCTGATGGATGCCCATTAACACACACACACACACACACTCACACACACACACACACACACTCACACACACACACACACGCACACACACGTGTACCCCCCACCCCCACACACACATACACACACACACTCACACACACACACACACACACACACACACACACGTATACCCACACACCCACCACTCACACCACACACACACAAACTTACCGTTCACCCTAAGTACACATATCTTAATTACCCCTGCCCCACACGAGCGGACCAAGCCCAACTCTGACGGTTAGGTAGACCCACCCACCCCCACACACACACACACACACGTATACCCCCACCCCCACACACACACATACATATAGCACCCACCCACACACACACACGTATACCCCCCACCCCCACACACATACATATAGCACCCACCCACACACACACACGTATACCCCCCACCTCCACACACATACATATAGCACCCACCCACACACACACACATATACCCCCCACCCCCACACACACAGACATATAGCACTCACCCACACACACACACGTATACCCGCACACACGCACACACATATACCCACCCACCCACACACACACATACATATAGCACCCACCCACACACACACACACACGTATACCCACCCACCCACACACACATACACACGCACGCACACACACACACACGTATACCCACCCACCCACACACACATACACACGCACGCACACACACACACATGTATACCCACCCACGCACACATACGTATAACCCCCCCCACACACACACACACACACACACACGCACACACACACGTATACCCACACACACACACAAACCTTACTGTGTTCACCGCTGTAAGGTTTGACAGAGTATCTTAATTAACTGCCCTCGAAGGGAGCGGAGAAAGCCTGGTTAACTCTGTGGGACGGGTTAGGGTGGAGACTCGCAGTAGTGCGTAGGCTTCTGGAGGCGATGCCTGCTTGTTCTGACGTTCAGGGGCCTTTTGGGCTATGCTTGGATGGACAGACTGCTGAAAAGGGGGAAACAGATTGTCTGTACAGTTGTCTGTTCTTCCAGCCACGCACTGCACAGCAGTGAGAGAGCAATGACAAAACACATTTGCAATGGGCTAATTCCTTGTGTTGTTTTTCTTTGTTGGGCTGGGATATGGCTGACTTACTTGGATGTTGGAAACATCATAAAACAACAATAAGAGAACACAAATCGGCAGCAGTTTAAATTATACACAGATACTGCTGTGCTTTTTGTCAGAGGCAAAATCAAGAGTTTGTCTTGATTTACACATAATGCAGGTCCCTTGGATTTCATTGTTCTAAATATCACTTGTATATTTACTTGTAAAAAATCAAAAACATAGCCTGCTTAATAAACTATGTATGCAGATAAAAGGCAACAACTGATATGCTGTATTTTTCTTCTGAGATTTAACTCAAGTGTATTAAAAAATAAAGGATTAAAAGGATTAAAGAACAGTAATTAGTCAGGGGTAATATTCAGAGCAAAGAAGCTACACCCCACTGCCGCACCCACAGTGCGTGAGCTACTGGATCAGCGGTTTTCCTTTCAAAACACAGCTCCGGTCTGTGTGCAAGCGCAAGATTTTAACAAATAATTGACTGGAGGGAATTTGTAATGTTCTGTTTTGTTCATGGCAGACCTGGCTTTTGAGAGGCCACCTGTCTTCTTGTTGGAAGAAATCAAAGTGTGATTACTGAGCAGACTTTGCTTGCATGTCTGTAATAAGAAACATGCACTGTTTTACCTGATCCTAAGTCTTATCTCAATATTTAGCCATATCCTTGGTCCTGTAATACAACAAACCCATTAGTGTGCATATTTTTCACATAGAACAGATGCCATTATTCATGACAGTAATAATAATTGTGAGATATGTAAGAGGTACATGAAAGCAAATATGGCGCTCTCACATTTAACAATTCCCTTATTATTAAACAATAAAGTAAGGTGACCATTTCTATTTATCTGATTGTATGGGCTGTTTATCATTGGCTCAACACAACTGTGCTGTAAAACTGGTATTATTCTCATGAAAAGAGAACTGGCTTATAAGTGTATTCTTTATTGTTCATATTTGATTATATAGTTGAATGGTGTATTTCAGTCTTGATATCAGGAAATTGTTGATATGAGGAAGACAATGCCTGGTGTCAAACAAGATGAAGTGAAAGAGAATTGCAGCTATCAAAATAAAATGCAATATCAAACAAAAACATAATTGCATCCAACAGTGGTAATGTAACTGCATAACAATTATAGCATATCAAGCTAAGGCAGCACATTATTGGTAGCAAAAAATAATGATTCAATTTCAAACATAATGTAGCATGTAGTGTACTTGTCAGCAGTAGAATACCCTGCACTGAGGTCTTCTTGCTGTTTATGAACAGAAACAGTTTTTACATTATGGACAGTCCTACCAACATGTATGTGCACTCACAAGTACTGTTTCTCTGTTCTTCATATTCTTCACTCTTCATCCTTTTATCTTCTCTTGGATCTACTGGAAGAATCTTAATCATTGGAATTAATGGGTTTGCGTATTTATGCCTATTGATTTTTATTTTCTCTTTTTTGGTTGGGTATCTAAGTGGATGAAGGAGGCAAAATTCAAATAATTATGGGGAAACCCCAAAATGTTCCTATTGATTTTTTTTTACCTTTTTCTTCCTCTCCCTTTTATCAGCTTTGAGTTGGTTCTCTCTATTGTCTGTGGAGAGGAGATTTGCTTCACAGAATCCTTTCTGTTCAGCGTGTATCTTAGAGGGAAAAAACGTACATAGTGTCATTTATATTAGTCATTCATCCAGCCGTAGTGTAGTGAGAGTAAAAAAAATAATAAATACTACGGATAAATGTAGCATTAATAACACCCTTTTTTCATGTCGTTGAAGTTGGGTGCTGTTTGTTTAAATGTTGCTTCTTGGAAAGATGGTATTTTCAGTGATAAATTAAGGCAGTGCCTGAGTGATTACTGGAATGGCATCACCTTATCATTGCCTTAATATTCACGGTACATTAGCATCCAGGCAGCTACAGGGAATGAAACACAGCGTGTCAGTTAGACTGTTGTGCACTGTCGTGGACTGTGTTGTGGATGATTTCTCGCTTGATAGATATGATACTTATGAATTGCCGGGTATGAACAAATTTGCTGATAAAAAGGATTGTGACAGTGAAATTTAATTCTGTGGAACGTAATATTTTAATGTACATGGTAGGAAATGCTTTAAAATTATTCATAAAATATACAGATGTGCCTTTCCATTTAATCACATATAAAAAATTTGAGAGTGCAGTGCATAATGGGAGATGAGAGAGAGAGGGAGAGAGAGGGAGAGCCTGTCTCTGATAGTGAAGGGATCCAGATGTGGCAGGCTTCCAGTGCTCTTTATTGATGACAGGGTGATTGCCTCTGCTGTCCACTCTCATTAGAGCTGAAGAGAGAGCGTTGCATCTCTGCGCCATAATCAGTGTTATAAAAACGCATAGCACTTCACAGAGCTGATTTAATTATGCCCTTATTGGATGCAGGGCAGACATTCAACATCCCCCCCACACACATACGCATGCACTCACACACTGACCTCCCACTTTCTGCAATGAACTCCCATTCACATGAAACTCACACACATACTGCACTCACACTAATACCCTGAACTCACCCTCATACGCTTTACTGAAATACTCCTCGCGCTGAACTCACACTAATAAACGGAGTCTGACTCAGTTTCGTATTCGGTTGAACTCAGGGAAACCACAGGACTCCAGGCATATTTCACCCTGGCAACTGAGCGGGGAAAGACATGAGTTGCTTCCATCACATGCATATGCACATCCAAACACACACACACACACACACACGTGCGCACACACACGCACACACATATACACACAGACAAACACAAAGCACATGATATTCATGAACATGTTGTAAATGCTATTTCAACTTATTGCATGTGGATGTCATTTACAGCTTGTATTGCCTTCGTATAAGAGACACTAGATATTGCTGAGGGGAGAGGAATATTTAATGCTGATAATTTATTTATATTAGGCTCTGTGTTACAGTTGGCAGTAATTAGCATCATTGTCATTATAATTGGAATCAGTATTGTTTGTTGATGTACCCCTTTGCCAACATGCGTTCATGTGAGGTCATGCTACTCACGCACATTGAATATGTAATTACAATGGTTCTGTTTCTCCCAGCGCTCTGGTTTATGGTCAATGAAGTTAAACCGTCAACAGGTGCACATTGCCTCTCTTGCAGGCCCATGTTCTTGCTAGTCAGCCTGCTCCCCTTGCAGCAGCATTTTCACTGAGCTGTTTCTAATAGTCACTTTCACAGAGGCTTTAAACTTCAGTGAGCGCTTAGTGAGAAGTGCAGCGATGCTGTTACGTTCAGTTAGACTGGATTTCATTTCGCCAGCATCTCAAGCACTTCTTATGAATACGTTACTAAATGCCACCATGCCACTCCCAAGCCCCCAGCCACACTGCAACCATTTTAACAACCCGAGGCTAAAATATTCAAAAATACGTGCAATATTTTAATGCCCAAGTTCCTTTGTTTCTGTTGCTCTTTTTTGGCCTAACGTTTTCTTTGGAATGAAACAGATAGCATTAAGTTGTCGGTAGATTGACACAAAATGTACGTATCAACACCCAGCCTCATAACATAGCACTTCTTAATTTAATCAGGGATCAGATGGGACACCTGCTCATCCGTCACGGCTTTCCTAGGAGAAGGGTGTTTATTTAAGCCCAGCGGGGGACGGGACCGTACAGTAGCTGCAGCAGTTTGTATGATCGGAGGATTTGTCTCACGCGCTGCTGAAAGCGAGGCCTCCGGTGCAGCGAGCACGCGTTCGCTCTGGAGCGCTGCGAGGTGCCCACAGCGAAGGCGACGGCGAGGGCGACGGCGCCGCAGTGCTCCGGTACGTGCAGTGAATTAGCCGAGGTGCTGCCGGGCTGCAGCCGGGGTGCGGGTGACTGCGGGAGGGGGGGAATGTGTGAGACTCGGGCCGTAGCCCTGCGGTCTCACGCCCGCCTCACGCCAGTCTCTCCATCCCTGATTCCCATCACAGTTTACCGAATTCCATTTCATTCAGCTCTTTTCTCCTTGGATGATGAGCAGGTTTTAATACTGAGAAAACATCAATGTCTACTGTGCTAAAGAGCAGACACGAAATGGTTAATCCTGTCTATCTATCTATATATCTATCTCTAACTATCTATATCTATCTGTCTTTCTATGTGTCTGTCTGTCTGCCTATCTATCTATGCAATAATCCTCGTATGATTCCAGTATTAGATTGAGAAGAGTCTGTCTTATTTTTGGCTGAGCGTCTGTTTGCTTAGTGCTCATCTCAAGGAATCTGCAGTCCAATGGAGAAAGAAAACATTTCAAGAGCTAGCTCTTCAAGGAAAAGAAAAGAGAGAGAATCCCTAAGTACATGGTGTGCTCCAGCTCTCAATCTTCCTGTCCTGTTATTTGCTCTGTATTTATTCGCTTTCATTCAGTAATTGAATTTGTAGCGCTCACACGCATCCTCCTTGTGTGCACGGAATGGGAATTATTGTGACGTCCTCCCACTGCATATTAGAGGTACAGTGGCTTTCTTGAATTAGTCTCGCTCATTTGGTACAGTGTCATCCTGGAGATATTTGCCTTTTTAATTGCAGCTTTCTTTTGTGTTTTCGTTGCTTCCGTATATGAGAAATTATGGCTCGGGGACTGGTTATGCTTCAGATACGTGCTGCAGAGTGATATCCAGGTGTTTGCTTATGAAAGAGACTTCAAATGACCTAACAATAAGATGCTGATTCACTCTGAGAGTTTTACACTGATTTGCCCTTAGATGCATAATTTATGAATTATAGAGACACTTGTGTTCGGTGCGTCTCCGTTGACTTTATTCATAAGATGAAATTTAGCAATGGTTTTACGGTATATTTTGCCAATCACATAAGTAGATTAGTGTAGTTTAATTTTACAGAGATTTTCTGGCTTAACTATAATGTGCAATGTTGTTAGTTTTTTAAAGCCTTCATATCGGCTAAGTAAGCCTGATATAATCTCTTTATAAAGCAATGTTTCCATATGCAGTGTGCTATATATCAAGCTGAATGTTCAGTGCAGTTGTCCTGTTGTGGCTTTATGTAGGTGTTATGTGTGTTTCATTAAATTGTTACATTTTTTATTGCTTGTGTGGTAAGGCTTGTTCAGTACATATACGAAATTCAAATGAGGGCTGCTGGATGGTTTATTCATTTAAGGATGTGGTGAATGGATGAGCCTCATGGTCTCGGATCGAATCCGGACTGTGTTGACTACGGCCACTAGCTCCATGGGGTGATTGTGTCGCCCGGGGTATTATAGGAGGGTTCAATCGGACAGGGATCCGCGATTCATCGCTCTTCAGCGACCCCTGCTGGTCAGTCTGGTACCTGTGGACTACATATTGAAGCCAAATAGGAAAGGTGTTCCTCCGACTCCACTCAGTGTGGCTTACGAATGAACGTGGCTGCAGTTGCTGATAATTGGACATTCCAAACTAGCGTGGGAATTGGACATGTTTAGCCGCATGTTGGGTCCCAAAAAATGTATAGATGAAATAGCTATAATAATTCAAACAAAACAATTCTAAACAATTTCATCTGTATTATCTCTCTGCTATTTCTCCCCCTTTAGCATGTAAAAATATTATTCATCTTGTTGAATTTTTTTCAATCAATGAGAATGGCCAAGTCTATAACCAGCATCAAAGGCAATGTCAGGATAAAATCAATAATAATTACTGTAGGCATCATATGGAGTGCTCTTTAATATTGTGGGGAAAAAAATAAATTTCTTAGTCAAGGTGTGGCTGGAGAATAGTCAAGACACAGCACCATGACTATAAAGCACTGTGAGAAACACTGACTATATCAGGGAAAATTCAGTAATATATTCTTCATTAAAATCTAACCAAGCAATTTTCCTTCGTTTTCTAATATAACCTTTGAAAAACCTTTAAAAAATTTTAAAGTATGGGCAGCAGGGAAAGTGGAGCCGCTTTTATTCTGAAAACATTCAGCCAACAATCCAAAATTCTTTAAATGAAGTGGAAGACTAGGAACATCTTGAAATTGATTAGGCTAAGTGGATATTTATCTGAATGAGATAACAAGAAGCTCTGTTGAACTGTGAACCAAAAAAGTGTGTCCTCTCCATTCATGAGTTCAGTGAGGCACTAACCCAGAATCACTTGCTTACAACCTGATTCAGAACAGAAAGATAATTATATGCAAAGTTCAGGGTGGGAAAATTGTGTTGAATGGCATTTGGCCATCAGGTTAGAATCAAGATGACAGTGTAGCACAAAGATAAGACAGTGGTGTCAACAGAGACGCCTGCCTGATAGTGTGTGTATGTCGGGCATGTGTGTATGTCCTGTGAGTAAATATTTCCTCAAATGGTTAAATGAGAGGTGGGGATTGCGAAGAACAGTTGGGGTTGTCATGGCAATGGATTAGGACCTGTCCTCCCACCACAGGCAATCCACACCTTACCTGGCAGAGAGGTGGGACCTCTGGTTATCTCAATGAGTAAGCAGGCCGTGGGCTGATTCCAGAAGCTACTGGAATTTTCTGGAGATAAAGGGGAGAGTCAGGCAATGGGAACCTCAAGAAGCATTAAATAAGTACAGGCTATGCAGCCCATCTTGGCTTTTGCTTTAAGCCTGTGCTAAAACTAAAAGGATTAAGTACCCAAGTCTCACTTTGTAGCTCATACGCTTGGTACCCAGAGCATTGAGCTTTGTTGCCCTTCAATTTCCATTTGCTTTGATATGCATTTTGAAGAGCTACTGGCTGTGTAAAAAACTAAGATTTCTTATGTATTTTTTTTTTTTTTAATAACACTGATTTTTATGAGCATGATGCTCGAAGTCCCACAAAATTGGGAACCCAAATTCACATTAACGGAAATGCAGCTTTTGCCTCCTTCATTCCTCACATTTATCACAAGAGCTTTTAACTCAAAATGAAGGATCAGGCATCGTTACTCCAAAACGCTGAAGTTTGCTGAGACCATCAAAGTGAGGATTTATGGACCCTTAATGAATACTAACGCTGCTCATGGGTTCTCCTCTGCTTTGCAGCCTGCGTTCAAGTTGCACAGAATGAATTTATATATATATATTTTTTGCGATGAACACTGTATGCTCCTCGTATACAGTACACATCATCTCCTGCTTTAAGTCATGCATTTTTAATTGTGGCACTGAAAACATTTCCCTAAAGGGTTTGCAGAATAGCAAGAGGGAGAGGGTGGGAGGGAGGAAGGCAGGGAGAGAGAGAGAGAAAGAAAAAGAGAGAGTCATCACTGTGACAGTAAAACAGAAGACACGCAGTAAGAGTCCTGCAGTACCTGACACAGATCAAATCGCACTCCCCTGTGTCACCACGCTGGGCTAAATGAGGCATTTAAAAGAAAATAAACCTGGCCCTGGATCAGAGATGCTACATGGGCTGCTAGCATGCTGTGTTCGACAAAAGAGTAAACACTGTGCGGTAACAGGCTTCCAGTTAACAGACTGCAAGGAACAGATGGTACTGTCGCTCTTGCCCAAAGCATTCTGCTTTCAGAGAAGCAACCCCCCCCCCAACCCCTCCCAAAAAAGAGAGTGAAGTTTGAAAAAGCGAAAAACAACACTTTCAATTATTTTTAAAGAGCTGGCAGCAAAAAGAAATGCGTGCACGTTGCAGTCTACATACTGATTGGACGGGAGGTCTGGGGGAAAATGGTGAGGAGGGCGCTTCTGAAATGACCGATAATCAGCCCGATTATACCGGGGTCTACCAAAAGGGTCCAGCTGGAACCCAGCGAAGCATGAACTGGGGAACCTCGTTTCTGCAATTACAGTGGCCATGGTGGTTGAGTTTAGCTATCCCTAATGTCAGATCTCCTTGTCTACGGGTGATAGAACCCTCTGATAGAACTGGGCAGAAGTTTAGAAACCGTGGATCTGTTGAGTGGGTGTGGAAAATCCGTTAATCTCCCTTTAATGAAGCTAAAGTCCATGCATGAGTTCTATGCATAAACGTCGTCATTACTATTTATGTATTGGTTTGGCAGAAGCTGTTATTCAAAATGATTTACAGGGCCAATGTTGATAACATGAATTTTTGTGTATATCATAACAACAACACAAGCAAAGATGTGGTTACAGAATAGCAAGTAATTCACAGCCAAACACTGCTCAAAAGCATACAGCCAAGTATTCATGTAGCTCTGCTGGCATATGAGGTACACAGATCTGTGATGCAGACTTCCCAGCCAGGGCGGTATGAAAAAGCCCTGGGGAAGATTTAAAGAAATGTCTGATGTCCGCACCTCCAGCTGTGAGAAATGGCAGTAACCTTTCCTCAGACACCTTTATTAACCAGAGGCAGGGAAGGAAACACAGCACCGCTGTACCGTCTCTCTCTGTCTCTCTCTCCCTCAGCACGACTACCCCCTCTCAGAGCACATCGCAGCTATATAAAGTGGACACCTTTGTGCAGAGTAAAATGTCCAGTGTTACTCCAGCACTAACAGTGTTAATTCAGCTCTCACAGATTACATTTGGTCCCAACGGAACCAGTTGAATTAACACTGTCAGAATTGAACACTGGACATTTTGCAGTGTGGTTTATTTCTGTCCAGCAGTACTAATTAGTCGTATATCTGTGTTACATTACTGCTCTTCCTGGCTCTGCCCCCCCCCCCCCCCCAAAACAAAATGACTTGAATGTTCCCTTTGAGTGAGGTCCGAAAGGGAGTTTGTGAGCCCACTGGAGCTCAGAGGCGGGGGCTGAGTGTGAACATCCCCCACCGCCCTCACGCGCACGCTCGAACGCGAGGATGGAACGCAGCGCATTTCTGCGAACTGCCCCGGCCCTCTGAGGGGGCGGTGCGGCAGAGCCCGTTAGCGAGCCCGTTAGCGAGCCGGGCCCGTTCGTTAGCCCGCTCGGTCCTCCGCCGCCCGGAGCCTGGCCTGGCACGGCGTTCAGTGCCAGTCCGACCGGACCGCCCGAGCCTGCCAGCGCCGGTTATTGATCAGTTAAGCATCTAACCTGCTCAACGAAGCGATGGCCGCCCCGCAGGGGGAAGGGAATGAGCATTCCTCGCACGGGTGTTTTATTTGAAACGACCCCCGCTGCGGAATGCGCCAGCGTCGGACGGAATGAAAAATAGCCGCGTTTCTGCGGTGGAATCGAGGCTTGGCTCGGAGATCATATTTATTGCGGGAACGTGTGATTTACATTTTTGAATGACAGCCAGTGAATGAATGGACCGAGGCCTTGTAATTTCTTTCATGGATCTCAGAACGCTTAAGTAACTCATTTTGAACCAGCAGACCCACTTACTCTTCAGCCTACATGGAGTTTGAGGGTGTATTCAGCCGATTAAAAAGAATAATTAAATAGCCAAATTGGGAATTCTACCACAACATTTTTTAAAATTAAATTTATGGTATTTCACAAATGTAATGGGACCTTCGAAGACTATGATGATGTAGGATCATGGTTTAATGTCCTTTCCGGTGGGAGAATGTTTACTTGGTTCAAAAGAAAGGTTCCTGGTCCACTAGCACTCCATCTCCATTCCCATTGCTGCTTTTTCTAGAAAGATCTTCCGACCTCCCCAGCACGATTAATTGGAGCCATTGGACAAGAGAGGGATTTAGGACATTATCACAGCAGCTCCCCTGGCCTTCGCCGCCGGTCCTTCCTGCGGCTGCCCGTGCCTGCGATTTACACCCCCGGTTGTTTGCATTCCAATCGCCGTTCTTTATTATTGCCTCTTTATTGAATTCCAATGCGGACAATCGCTGTGCTGGGAACTGCCGTGGAGGGAGAGGGGCCACGGCAACAGTGAGTCATAATCAGGGGGAGGGGATGTTAGGGACGGGGGGACAGGGTGGGGGAGGCTGAGTGAGAGAGGAAAACTACCAGAGAGAGGGGGAGCGATAGAGAGATGGCGGGAGAGAAAGCCGTCCCCGTAATGACCTGAGGATCGGGGGGAAGGGGCGGTGGGGGGAAGGTGCGGTGGGCAGACTCGCAGCCACGGCCGGTTCCCCGCGCTGGATCTTGTTTACGGACACATTGCGCGCTAATTGCGATGTTCCGCGCTCGGCGCGTCCGCACGGGCGCGAGGTTCCTGTGATTAGAGGAAACGGACCCAACATGCTTCTGCCTCCGTCGCTGCTGGCTCCCAAACAAGCAATTAAAACCAATTCAGTCCCACCACAAAGGCTCCACGCCTCGGCACCCCAGCCATCCTGTGTGGGAGGACGTTAAAACACAGCATTGCGTTCGTGCTTCACATGCTCCTCATTAATACAACATGGCTTGCGTTACACTGAGGATTAGTGGCTAGTGGCTTTGATACCCTCTCTCTAAATGCCCTTGCACAATGCTCCCCTGTCGACTCTCCTGCTCTTCATTGCCGTGCTGTCTGTAGAGGATCTCTGTCTGTATTTCACCCCTCTAACCATCTTATGTCTTCCACTGCTTATGAGGGTCATTAAGATCAAATGACATTGGCTCCCCATCCCTCTTCATTCTTCAAAGCATTGTGTTGGCATGGGGGGAGGGGGGGGTGCTTGACATCTGTGTTTGTCTTCAAGCTAGATGTCCTTACTGGTAAGTATTGGTAGACTTCCACCCAAACCCAAGTGTGTGTGCATGTGCGTGCGTGTTTGCGTGTGCGTGTGTGCGTGTGCGTGTGCGTGTTTGTGTGTGTGCGTGTGTGTGTGTGTGTGTGTGTGTGTTTGTGTGGGTGTGTGTTTGCGTGGGTGTGTGTGTGTGTGTGTGTGTGTGTGTGTGTGTGTGCATGTGTGGGTGTGTGTGTGTGTGTGCATGTGTGGGTGTGTGTGTGTTTGCGTGGGTGTGTGTGTATGTATATGTGTGGGTGTGCTGTGCAGGAGAAGGATGAGTTTCATAAGCAAACGGAGGAAGCTTCGGGGAGGTGGCCTCGCTCAATCTGTTTTCTGTGCCTTTTTTGTGTGTTTTGCCTCATTTTACCTCAAAGGGGTTTTAAGACCTGCACCAGTTGTGATGAGTCACATCTGAGGGGGATGCATCTTCAATTATTACCCAGAATGCAAAAGAGCGCCAGGCAATCAGTGTGTTTAGCTGGCGAATCGCTGCGCAGAAATGACAACGGATCTGTGGTGTAGAAATGGTCCATAATGTCTGAACCCCAGATTACAGGGATTTCAAAAAACACATTTATTTCCTATACACAATATAATATTATAATAATAATACTATAATAGTATAAACTATAAAAGATTGGGAACCTCAGGCTACAGAAAAGGGATGTTCAGAGAGAGAGGAAGCGATACATGTTTGTTTGATGTTTTTTCCAGAATGAAATCATTGAATTTCAAGAAATGTTGTGTAAGCAGATGCTCATAATTTTGGATAGATTAGAAAAAAACTAGTCTGCAGCTTGAATTCTCATTAAAGGGGTGAAACAATCCAATGAATTCAAACATCTGTCATCATGACATACGTAGTGTGTATGCACGTGTGTGTGCATGCATGCATGCTTATTTATGTAGCTATCCATGTACTGTTTGAGTGTGGGTCTGTGTGTGTGTGTGTGTGTGTCTGTCTTTGTCTGGGTGTGTGTGTGTGTGTGTGTGTGTGTGTGTGTTTGTCTTTGTCTGGGTGTGTGTGTGTGTGTGTGTGTGTGTGTGTTTGTCTTTGTCTGGGTGTGTGTGTGTGTGTGTGTGTGTGTGTGTGTCTTTGTCTGGGTGTGTGTGTGTGTGTGTGTGTGTGTGTTTGTCTTGTCTGTGTGTGTGTGTGTGTGTGTGTGTGTCTTTGTCTGGGTGTGTGTGTGTGTCTGTCTTTGTCTGGGTGTGTGTGTGTGTGTGTGTGTGTGTTTGTGTGTGTGTGTCTTTGTCTGGGTGTGTGTGTTTAAGTGCTCTGTTCCCTAACGCACGGTGACAGCCTTGATTGAGAGAGGACAGCAGTATGAAGTTGATGTCCTTAAGCAGTTGGCTTGATTTATCGCAGAGCTTTACCAAGGCGAGGCATCACACGGGGACAGTGAGAGACGAGCGCGGGAGAGGGAAAAACAAATGTGCTGCGAAGAAACTCTTCCTTTTTAATCCGCCCTGAACAAACAGCACATTCATTACATTACCCAGGCGAGGAGGCAACACCGAGAGCAATCACAGACGAGTTTTCCGAACTCTGTCCAACTGTCCATCTCTGCCAGCACTGGGGGGGGCCCCCGTTAAACTCCATTAGACACCTTTGCTTCACGTTCTCTCTGACCCAAGCTGTGTATGTGTACCGGTGTGTGTGATTGCTGTGGATTGGAACATAATAGGGTTTGAGGGTGATGTGGGGAGGGGGGTTGGGGATTGGGGCTAGATTAGCTGCAGGTGCACTTCGGGGAGCAGCGCACTAGGTCGACTCTCTCATAGCAGGCTTTTATAGGGTAACAGCTGTGGCAGGCTGGGCCACGTCGCCACGCATCACGTCACATGTCCGCTCCGGTGTTGCCTCCCGCACCAAACTCATCTTCTGACAAGCAGCTTGGAAGCCTGCCTTTCCTCTCCGCACTTATGGGTGTGAACAGTCAGTAATTCTATACTTATCTCTGAGGCCGCAATATTGCATTTGGTTTGGTGTTTGCAAATAGTGATTTATTGTAATTTGATTCCGTGGCATTTAGCACGGAATGATGCAAGCAACCGAGCAGAAAAAAATAGACAATTTACAAAAACATTGTCATCTTACAGCATAATTAATGCATTGCATTCGCAATCCCGTTGAATATTTTTCATCATCAGTACAACATACCACTTGTTATCGGCGTATAACCCATAGCAAGTATCCTAGCAACCATTTGTTTCTGTAAGGTAAAATATTGCAGTCAAGTGCTTTCATACATTCTAAATGACTCTGAATGCACATTATTCAAATCTGTGGCGATATTAGTGCTTCTACAGCCGCTAAGATGCGCCATTAGCATTCAAAGTGATGAATTGGCCGCTTGAATCGTCGCCGTCTATGGCGACACCCCTGCCGGTGATTTTGTAGCGTTGTCGCTAAGCTCACAGAGGATCAGCAGTCCTGCTTTATGGAGCTTCATGCATGAGTGCGCAAGGTAATTGAGTGCCTGCTCACATCTCCATGCTTTTAATCGATGGTGAAATTTGACTGCATTACTCAGTTATCAAACTGTGCTATTTCCGTATTTTTTTCACGAAAGGACTTTAATTCGTCTTCTTTAAAAAGCTCAAGATTGGGCTACTTTTTAAAAATCTTCAGAAAAAGATAAGGACTGCGGATGGTGATAGAAATATCAATGAGGAGTCTTTAAAGAGCAGAAGATTGTTGGAGAGCGATTTCATCATAGTTTAGATTGTGGTGGAGGACGGAGCGGGTAGGGGGTGCATATGTCTGGGCTTTACAAACCACCTTGAGCAAGGCTGTTCCTCAATTTAAAACCCGAGTCCCAGAGTCCCGACTCAGAAACGCAGGAAATCTTAGCTATCTGTGAGTCACGGCCCCATGGGAGGAGGAGTGAGGAGAGAAGTAACACTGGTGAAGCTTTTACATGCCCGAGACCTGGCCCCTCAGCAGTCTCTCCCCTTCTCCACCCCTCTCTGCAATTCAACTTCTGCTCTCTCGCTTTTTTTCGGCATATGATTACATTGGTACCTATTTGCAAAGCGTAAACATAAGACCCTGAAAATATAGAGCTACAAACAGACCAGCTGAGTCACAGATTGAGATTGTATCGTGATAGCACTGCTCTTGTGTTGAATGGGTTCCTACTGCATTTCTTCCGCTTGCTCTCTCTGTTTCTCTCTTTGCTCGCTCTCTGGAGTTGCAGTCAGGGAGATGTTTCTCCAGGTGTGAATGATGTAGGGTGTGATTATCTATACTTAACTCTTCCCTCTGAATATTTTTCCCCTCTTCCCACTCTATTCATATGCATGCATAACTCTCATCCTCACTCGATAGGAAGTTTCAATTAAAGGAGCTTTAATTGTTTCTCGTCTACTTTCATTATCCATCTTTTATAATAAGGAGACTGTCACCCATTAACTCTTTTCCCAAACTTCGGAACAAGATATTTATGCAGGTGTTACTTTTTTTGTATAGTAACGCCAGTTTATGTTTGTTGATTAATATTTACTGACACGTTCTGCCGCTGCTACATTTGGCTAAAGCTGATTTACTGCTTTGGGAGGTCTCTGCTCTCACTTACTGCAGATATTTTTTCCAAGCAAATAAATGGCATAGGTGTGGGAGACATCCAGAGGAAAGAGAGAAACAGGGGTGCTGTGCCAGTGTGTAGGTTTAGTCACCCAATCATTTACACACAAATAATAAAATGCTTAAATTATTATTATTTATTTTATTTA
Source organism: Anguilla rostrata (assembly GCF_018555375.3). Taxonomy (NCBI): domain Eukaryota; kingdom Metazoa; phylum Chordata; class Actinopteri; order Anguilliformes; family Anguillidae; genus Anguilla; species Anguilla rostrata. The sequence goes on along the minus strand of NC_057940.1, from coordinate 29,570,663 downwards.
TTTTTTTTTTTGTGCTATTGGTAATATGAAGTCAGCATGTGCATACATACCTTAGTATATTTGGAAGGTGTGCATTATTAAAAAAAAACAAAAAAAAAAAAAAACTGGATTGCATAAGAGAAGGAAGCTGCTCATCAAATTACCAACATAAAAAAAGCCTTTCATTTCTGCCCCTCTAATCGACGTTGTATCGACCTCTATGACCGACATTGATTAGGCATCGAACTGTCATCTAACTTTGGTGGGGTACATTGTGTGAGGAATGACTGCTACGATCTGTTCCAAATTATTGTTTCCATTAAGATCCATGGCTAATGATCACTTTAGTGCACAGTAAGTACTTTCACTTAAGATATATTTCACCAGGGGAAACTTAATAATTACCAGTGCCCTCATTAGGGGGTGATAAAAACAAGCCTGTGGGCTATTTCTGACATGGTTATGCCAAGTTTGTAAGTCAAAAAGAGTGGCATTTCCAATTAACACTGCAGACATCTTTCTCAGTTGAAGAACGGCCATTACTTTGGGTTGTCTTATTGACACTTTCTGAACTTCACATGCACGCACACACGCACGCACGCGCACACACACACACTAATTTTATAACATGCACATTTTCAGGAGAAATACTGGGTGTTGAAAACAGATTCACTAGCAATCTAGCTGATAAATTATGAAATTATAATGCACTCTCAATTAGTACCGCCATTCTGAACCTATAGCAAATCAAATTTGTCTACTGGCATTTCACACAGTGGCGGCTAAGCACACAATGTGCTAGTCCTGGTGGGCCAGTTCTTTTTTAATCACTGACTGTCTAACCCTTGGGAAATGGTACTTAGATAGTAATTTGCTGAATGGAGTGATTAAGAGAATGAACCATAGAAAGTTCATGCCGAGCCTGTGATATTAAGCACTAGTGAATCTGGGTCAAAAAAACTGAACAAACAAAACACCTTGCCTGATATCTCCATCTTTCACGGATACATACAGACTGGCACTAATTCTCATTGGAGCCTGGTTGGACCCAATACACCATTACTAGAAAAAAGGAACCTAAGGATAGCTTATCTCTGTGCATGCATGTGACAGGGTAGACAATCAGAGAAAGGTGAAGGGAGTACACCATTTATATCAGATTATTTATTATGAGAGAGAGAGGGAAACAGAGATAGAAAGAGATAGAGAGAGAGAGAGAGAGAGAGGGAAAGAGAGATAGTGAGGAAGAGAGAGAGAGAGAGAGAGAGATGGGGCTGGGGCCACCTGCAGTAGGATTTCACCATGGTTACACAATAACTCAAATGCAGATATTTTCTTACCCCAAGCCGGTCCTCTGATACTCCAGTCCCCCCACACCATCTCCCCACCGCCCCACCAGTACCACTAAGCCCTCTCCCCCCACACACATGCAGTCACAGACAAATTGCCCATGCCCTTTGAAGTACTTCCATAATCAGCATTAATACATTAAATTATGAATTAATATCTGGTATAATGCACCCCATGTCATTGCACGTTCCCCAGTTAAAAGCAGTTTAACTTACTCTTGGTTCAGCAGACAGAAAAAGACATCTTCATTCAGTATTTCTTGTGAGATAGTTCATGGATTTTGATTAACATCTTCAGTGGTCTCTGTCCCTGTAATCACTACGGAAAGCTAAATCATCAAAGAGGCCCTTTGATTTTCCGATATTACCTTCGGCGCGATATGTACCCACTCAAGCTCTCGCCAAACCGTGGAGGATAGCTATCATCGTGTTTTTTCCCCCCCCACTCCTCTTGCAATTAGCCATGCGTTTTTGGAAAGGTTGAAATCCTTCTGAGAAGCTGTGCTGGCCTAATGCGGCGCACAGGCGCAGTTCGTCTGGCAACAAAGGCTGCAGTTTGTCTCTGTCCTCTGTCAGAGCGCTGGATGTGTATTTACGCGTACGTGTGTGAGCATTCCTAAGGACGGGAGGGAATTAGCGGAGTTAGGCTGGGCCGCTGTCGCTGTCTGCTTTTGGCTGTTACGCTGCCTGTGAATTTGGGAGTATGTCATTCTCCCTTTTCCCCGTCTCCTCTTCCCTCGCTCGCTTCTAAGGATCCTTTACTGGCATGACAACTTGACTTGTTTTACTTGAACAAGCAAAACTATGTTTTTTTTCCTTTTTCTGAAGAAAGACAATCTGAGCATTTTGCAAGTGTTTTTCTCTCGTATTCATAGTGACTTGCAAGGCTCCCAGTCTCACACTGTCTGTTTATACCGGCGCGTGTCACATGAGGAAGCGCCAAGCAGTTGAATTTTTTCTCTCCTTTATACATTGATACTCTGGGACCCCCCAGCGCTCCCTCTCTCTGACTCTCTCTCTCGCTCTCTCTCTCTCTCTCTCTGACTTTCTTTCGCTGTCTCTCTCTCTCTCTGACTTTCTTTCTCACTCTCTCTCTCTGTCTCTCTCTCTCTCTCTCTCTCTCATCCCCCCCACTGCCCTCAAGGCCAACAGCCCTCACCTCATCCTGTAGCCCCCTCCCCCCCCCCAACCCTACCAGCCCCCATTAACGTCCTCGCCACAGGCTCGCATCAAGCACTGATACTTAATGTAATGGGATTTACATGTCAGGCGAGCCATGCTAGGCCCAATTCTCAGAGGACGTCATCTTCACATCGCGCTCTAATTCTCGCACAAGCTCCCAATCAGCTGAAAAATGAAAGAGGTGATTTTTCCCACTTAAAGACAGAGCCGCTGATTTTTCCTAGAGGAAGCGGTACGGCGAGAGTTAAGGTGGGATCACGCTGGCACAAACATGTGTTTGTCATTTACAGTATGGAACGGGGAGCTCGGGTGTATGGGGGCTCATGAAATATGTATGTCGACTGCACACTTGGAAAGCTTTCCGTGTTTTCAAGCCGACCCACGTCACTGGTTGTGGGGGTGGGGGGTGGGCCAGAGGGACTCGGAGGTGTGCAGGTTTTTCAGCAGTACCCCTGGCAGATGCTGCCGGTCTGTTTTAGCATACGACGCAAAGAGAGAATCGTTGGAGGTCGATCTTTGTTTGCTTTAGTTTTTTGGTTTTTTTTAAGAGCTCTTAACGGATTTGCAGTTCATGTATGCAGTCATTCATTCATTCATTCAAGCATAATAGATGTGGTCATGAGCATTTATGTCAAATGGATCAATTTGTATTTGCAAATCTCAGGATGTCTTGTGTAAACAAGTCTTCATTAGGAATTCCAGTTTTTATAACCACACAATTGAGGAAGTCTCATGATATTGCTGTGAGTGTGTGAGGCTTTCAGGATACCATTTATCAGACAGGCTAATGAGACAGGAATCAGGCATTCCAAAAACCAAGGCAGATTGTACCAGATTGTAGCTGGCATGTTAACAGGGTTTGAGAAGAAGATAACAAGGACATGTCAGAGCAGGCTGAGTGAATAGTGCCAGCACAGCAAGTTCCCTCTGTGCTCCACACACACACACACACACACACACACACTCACACACTCTCAGACACACACACACTCACGCGCACACACACTCACACACACACACACACACTCACACTCACATGCACACACACACACATACACTCACACACACATGCAGACACACGCATAGGATCACATACACAAACAAACGCACATCCTCAGATATACACACATACAAACACATACATACACATGCATAGGATCACATATACAGACGCACATGCTCAGATATACACATACAACAGACACACACCACATCTTCTCAAACCTGCTGGTGACGCACCTATGCACATACTACTCTTATGTCTTCCACAGGTAATTTAATCAGTGTTCTCTCAATGGGCTCAGGATTTCAGAACTTGAGCTGAAATGAGTACAGGAACAAGTTGTTCTGAGTACGGTGAGGGAGGGGTGAAGAGCTACCGGATACTAGCACATGCGAGTGCGCAGAAAGGACACCTTTTAAGCAACTGCATTTACAGCACTGCACATGTGCATTAGTTGATCCAGGCTCACCATCCTCCATTTTGTGATATTAAATGAAAGAACACCAGCTTTTATACCGTTTCCAGCCGTGAAGAGCAGGGCTGTCAGGTGTGAGGCCTTCTTTAATTAATACTCCTCTCTCAGCACTTTGCTGTTCTCTGCGGAGACATCGCAAGCCCCATGAAGGCTATTTCTCTTCTTTTTCTCTTCCTTCCACCAGAGGAAATAAGGGCACCGAACCTCTTCACCGCGGAGAGCTCGGGGGGTGAGGGGTGGAAGTGACTGTGCCACAGGATATGACAGGAAGATGATATATAAGTAACCTCAGGTGCTGCCACGCTCTCCTTCCCTCTCCCAGCATCTCCGGGGAAGAGCGGGTCTTTCATGTCAGAGAGACACAGGCATCAGCCCTCCCCTCCCACCCCCCACCCCCCCCCCCACCCCGCCCTCTGGGTTGTACCCCTCCTTCATTCTGGGCGCATGCCGCTTTGAAAATCGTGCCCGGTGCTGCCCTGGTGGAAGAGAACCAGCGCGAAACCAATTCGTACTCCTAACGTCCGCTATCAGGGAAGCGTCGCTAAGGAGCTAAGGAAAGGGTTTGCGGGGTCCTCAGTGACCCGTCGCTGCATGACCGCGGTGAACACAGCGGCCTGTGTTGCTGTTGGAATCCCGCTATGAAGAAGCGCTTACCGCCAAGGACGTCACTGTCGGAGGCGGGAGACTGCTCTCCTCGCACCAGGTGGTGGAGGGCGAGTCTCATCCCGTGACCCCTGTTTCCATAGGCACCCCGCCACACCCTTTCCTCTGCTCTGACATCGTCCCTTTGTCCTAACACCTGCAGAAATGTTTGCATGGGTGATAGATTTTCTCTTGGCGGTCCAATCTCGAGTGAGTTATGATCGCAGATGTCTTCCTACACTCGTGACTTCATGCCAGGCCTTGTGTATGTCCTTGACCCTTTGAGCATGGGAAGGGAAGGGGGATAGGTGGGAGGGGTTGGCTAGGGTGTCCCTTGGTTGTGCTTTGTCATGATGCTGCCTGTTCTCTGACTGCCTGGATTGATTTGACTTGGTAGGAATAGGTGAACCTGCCACAGAGGTCAAACTGTACCCTTGCATGCACCGGCGTCCTTACGTACACTCTTAAAAACATGAGAAACTATGGTGACGAGGAGAGACCATTCATCCTCTGTCAGCCTGGACTCTGCTTCAAATATATGACCTTTCAAGCTGTCTCACACTTTCCAGGAGGAGAGTTCAGTCCTATTTGACAAAACATCCAGGAATCCTGCATCAGAGGCCCTCTCTCAAGGGCTGTGACATCATCACATCGGGCACCTGATACATAAACGAGCCCTGCTATTCGAGCAATGTCAACACGTTGTTGAGCAGCTCTAAAAACTGCTGTAATTCAGTCCATCTGTAAGCATCCGTAGCGTTTTCTGTTTTTTGCATTGAAGATATATACTAATGATGACCACTGACACCATTATGGAATTTCAGAGGGCTGGGTCAGACAGGAGAGACTAATCAACCTGCTGTAATGACGCTCATTTCATCTTGTGTCTCTGTCTCTCCATTAGCGTTCCACCCGTTAGCAGCAGCGATCATGGCAGGAGAGACGCGCTCATTGGGTAATTAGAGAGAAGAAAGACTCTTCCCCTTCAGCCTCTCGGCCCAGCTCGCTCCCGCGTCCCTTTCTCTCCCTCTTTCCTCCCATTTCCCTCGCTCCTCGCTGTTTGCTCGTCGCAGCGGCGCGTTTCTGTGACCTCCTGCTGTAGACGCCAGCCTGCACTGCGTAATTACCAGACCTCCTAATCTCTGAGTTTTCCTCTTGGAGAAACAATTAGATTATGGGATTCAGGCAAATCATGCCAGTCAGTGATTTTATGTTTTTGGAACACACACACGCACAAACAGACACACATACACACACAGTGGTACATACGCACACACACAGACACACACATAATTGTGATGAATTAAAACCAGGTATTATTTTGTTCATTGACACCAGTAATATAGTTTTCTTTTTAAAAATCCTTTCTTGTGATTGGATCACAGCTACTGCACAACTGCCAAGTGAATGAAGTCTTTGCATTGCCATTTAACCGATTGCATGTGCTGACATACTAGGACATGACTGCAAAATTATATATTATGGTGCTCCAGTGTTCAGCATTCACAACCATGGTTGGCAAAAACCGTATCCTTTGAAAAGCAGGTTATTTGGAACTTTTTCAAAATTCTAAGTCAGTGTTCTAGAACTCAACTGCTTTCAATTACCAGTAGTAATTGTTGCACCAGCATTAGAATGTTCAGGTAAGAACCTTCTAATCATAAACACCTTAAAGGGTTAAACTGGGAGGTTTGGGTGGTTAACAGGACCTTGTTCTGTGCTGACAGCTAGTGCCTTTTTGGGGTGCCTTCCGTGATGCACCGTGGAGGTGTAATGACATTGCCCTGACAGGCCCAAATCTATTACCAAGCCACCCACGCTGCCGGTATTGAATGTATCGATAAAGCTTGTATCCCAGGTCCCTGCTGTGCTGACATCTACTAACCAGAGTTGGACAGTCAATATCATGTAGCTCCGTTCAAATGCCTAGTGCATGCCCAGTACATAATGAAATCATGGGCCACTGCAGATCTGGACAATGCAGCCCTGCACCTAATGCTTTCTGGCAACAAATCTAAGGACATCTTGTGCTTCCTCGGTGCTAACCCCCAACCAATGGGCATAAATGTTTAATTCTCATTGTGGGTCAGTCGCTGGGGTGTGTACTGACGCTATGCACTGTGTCCTCCCAGGCAATCTGCCAACAGAGCTCTAGTTTATTCTTGCTTATTCTTGCTCATGTTTTTTGGTACTACACACTGCATTTAAATTTTGAATAAACCTGGACTTCAACTTAATTCAGGTTGGGAACACAAAAGCTCCTTACCCTCCCCCTACCCTATACCTATTGAATCCACACCAACACCTCTACAGTGTCCCAGCTACACCTCAGGAGCTCTGCACCCATCAGGCTGATAGCATGAAGAGACGGTAGCAGTCCAGCTGCACTCCGTTTCGAGAGCGAGCGGGAGGAGCGGCCAGGAGCCGCAGCCCAGTGCAGGGCTCCACTGGCCCGCCACAGCCGCGCGGCCTCCACCGGCGTGTCCGCTGAGCCACGGGTGCAGGGATGTGGACCTCAGAGCCCCTTCCTAATCCTCCCTGCGCTCTGTGAATTTTTGTAATAGCATAGAGACCTTATGTGCCTAAGAGCTCAGCCTTACCCAGTTTCCCATCAGTTGATAACATTTTCTTACAGTTACATTGTGGATTTATAACTACAAAGAAGTGCATTTTTTGCAGCATAACAATTAGCTCAGGCAAAGTAAGGAACACATTTGTTCAGTGCGATTTTCTTTTCTTTTTTTTCCTGCTTAAGCCATCTGCAGTGATATGGATTATCCTTCTCTCCATAAATGCTCATTGTTCTTGCATTTATGAAAAGCAGAGCGGCATTAGGTTTCATTGTATGAAGGTAATTGTTTGTGTAAAGTAGATGTTAATGCATGCAAACCCCTGACTGTCTCAGGAGAACCTCAGAACCTTGTACACTTCCTTGACTTCATTCACCTTGCAAGTCTGAGGGTTTTGTGATCAGACTTCTTCTTATGCAAAGATACTGAAGAAAGTGTTTAATCGAGCAGGCCATTCTCAAGATCCTTAATCTGCATTTAACCTCGCAAACATGTGCGAATGTAAAAATCTGTGAACAATAGTCAACCATTCTTCTCCTAGGCGTTTGATGGATTTTCACGTTGAATTCGTTCGGCACAACCAGGGACAGATGGGTTTGAGTGAGAGGCCAGGCTACGCATTTGAAGATAAATAAACTTCCTTCCCTGCAGTAATTAGCAATTGATTGAATTGAATGGATTAACCAGGTTAGGGTGGGAGGTGGAAATTTGCCAATAAAACTCAATAAGGAGAGGGGCTCCTCTACTGAGCATAAGCTCGTTTAATTTAGGCCACGTCTTTTCCATCCTCCCATGCCACAACTGGATTGATCTTTTGGAGACATAATTTTTACAAATCTCATCATTTCTTTTATGAAAGAGAAAGAAAAAATACATTTATTTAAACGGTTGTTCTACTTTTGGCAGAAGGACTTGTGGAACCACAAATACAATTTCAAAGTACTGAATAAATGGTTGAATTTGGCACGCCCCCTTGTACCCAACATTAAATAATACCCTGCATGCTGTGTCGCTGAAGAAGGCCAGAATTATTAATGCCAGAGACAGACTACCTTATTCACCATTCTATAGGTTTTCTGGGTTTCCCTTTTTTAGCTTTCAAAAACCATAAGTTGGTTGCACATAGAAAGCTTAAAGTCATTGATGGATCAGAGATCTGAGGCAGCAATGGGCACTGCAGGACTGGTTTCTCATAGACACCTAACCTGGGAGTCTTCTGATTTGACAGTTAACTGAGTGGGTTTGAAGGAGTTTTGTGATGTCAGCAATGCTTTTTCACTGTACAGGATATTTTTTATGGTGGGATTTCACATACTACTCTCAACATGTATTAGAGTGAAAGATGACCATCACTACACTGCTTTTTTGTGTGAGAAAGATAAATATCTGATGGTAGTCATGACTGGAGTTATGAGTCGAATGGACTTATAAATAGTAAGGTAGAGTAAACAGTTGAAGCAATAGACTGGATAAGTTTAAACTGTATTTCTAGGTTTATTGATCTATGTAAGCACACTGAGACCATCTCTCAGGTCTTTGTAATATTTTTTGGTCATCAGGAGACGAGATCATGAGAATAGCGCGCGCCAGTGACTTATCTGTAGTCTGTGCCATGATTTGTTGTTTTGTGTCTGATGATTGCCCAGAGTGCTGCTCAGTTGCACTAATTCTATTTGAGATGTTGTAAGCGCAGGCAAATTGGCTTGGAAATCATATGTGCAATTTACATTTTATTACTTGGAAACAGACATTAACATAATGCTCGATAGCACACCTCGAGCCTCAAAACATGAACAAAATGAATAAAAGGAGGCTTCATTTGTTATTTCTCATATGTAGGCTTGTGACCCGGAAAGAACAGAAGGTAAGTTAGAGACAGAGAAAGCAATGGCTGTGTTTTATCTTCACTGGTTTTCTTTGCTGCAATCATCTTAGAAGTTGTGAACATGAGCAAGGACTTACATACACCATCAACAAATTAGAGTCAGACTGCTGCATTCCTATTGTGAAATAAATGAGCATCATTATCAACAGAAAGGAAAAGGGAAATGAAAGGAGAAAAAAAAAAAACTGAAAAGGTGGAACACATGTCTGAAGCTCTGAGAATCGCTACACAGAATCTGTGTTGAACAGGCTGTGATTGGCCCTTGCTACCTGGCCTTCTGGCCAGTTATTGGAGCTCCCACACCTATTGTTCCATGAAGGGCACTGTTTATATCTTGGTCCACTGCACACAAGTACACACACGTTCAGACACATACATATACGGACACACACGCACAAACACGCACGCACACACACGCGCGCGCGCGCGCACACACGCTCACACACAAATGCATATGCACACCCACACACATAGGGCTTAAGAGCTGCTTGCTTGTTTGCAGTGAGTGACATGGGCAGAGGTGTTGCTGGGCTCCAGTCCAGGTTGGCACTGTTCCCAGGGCACAGGGTATTTACTCTGAAGATGATTTACTGAAGTGACATGTTCCCTACTGGACAGCACAATCATCCTGCACCACACCTCCTGCCAGCCAACTGCCAATCAGCATCACCGCTGCTGTCCACTGATGGGTTGTTGAGGCGCTCCTTCTTCTATTGGAACCGCTTCCCAATGGCAGCGACGACCAGAGGAGGTCAGGAGAGGAAGTGTCACTGCCCACAGGGCTGGGCATTAAAATACCAGGCTGTTCCCTTGATCAAAATACGTAGTGTGCATGCTTCTGATTGGCAAAGAGCAATCGTGTTCCGCTGGTGCAGTGATGAAATTTCGCATCTTATGCAGCCCTTGTGACATGCTGCTGATTGGACTATGAGTGCTGGAAGTGAGGGCAAGAGGTTGGATGTCGTTTTTTGGCGGAGATATCTCAAACGCCACTTCGCACAAGTCAGAGTTGTGTGTGTGTGTGTGTGTGTGTAGGTGTGTGTGTTTGTGTGTGTGGGGGGATGGGGTGTATACATGGTTCAAATTTAACAGTAAAAGGGGTGATTGGTAGGGTAAGACAGTAGCAAATGCTATTTTTGGGGTCATTTATGATTGCTAGTGGTGGGTGCCGACCTTGAAATGAGGTCGTGAAAATACCCTCAACTCTTGTGGTGGCCTAAATCTCTTCCTCAGTGTGGATAGAACTGTAGGTCCATCCCATTGCTGGAATCAGGGAGTTGCTATTGAGTGATGATAAGTGGGGGAGACCTTGCTGACTGACGACCTCCCTCTTTTTGTGACACTTCACCGTGGCGATAGCTGACACTGGTCTTTGTGTCGTCTGTACCATGCACATCTGCCCCGAATGCCCCACTGCCTACAGTAGCATTCATGTTTGGGTTATTAGCCCATCATTTAGAGAGACAATATTTGGTGCTGAGAGAACAGCCATATTAAAGCTTTTTTTGAGTGGAAAATGAGTAATCCTTATGTACTTCACTACCACCACCCCCAGCTCCCCATGGAATACTCATAAGTGTTTAATGTGAGCCCAAGGACTATCAGGACTGCAAAGCGGGGAGTTGGGTATGCACAATAGAGACTATGAGAGGGAGAGAGAGAGAGAGAGAGAACTGGACTGGCATACGCGACAGACTGGGTATGAAATATTGATGATCCCCAGGTTTGGACTCGAGTGTACACACAGTGACTGTGATGTTTCTCTCTGACTTCAGTGCCAAGAGAGAATCACAGTGCAGTTTGCAATGGGGAGATGAGCATACACGGGTCACGTGCATACACAAACATCTGCTCAGGTGCACACGCACAGGTACTACGCATGTGCACATTATGCACATTTTGTGCATGTGCACAAATACACATATTCACACCTACACATTATCACACACGCGCTAAGTACATAAACACACACCAGTAATTATGCATGCAGTCACATGCCTTTACATCCAGTGCCCATTTTCACCCAGGCAAAAATATATTCACAGGTGCACATTTAAACATGTAGGTTCACATCTGGGTGCAGTCAGATTTTCAAAAGAATTATATATATGTCATATAGCTGAATGTGTCTGCACACACACACACGTACACACACATTCACACACACGCACAGACATACACAGACTTGCTGTCACATTTTGCAAAGGAAAGTAATAAAGATATGGATAGAACAAGTAAAATACACTTTGAAAAATCTGTTTTGGATATCATCGCCTGAACCACAGCACAGCAAAATGGTTTTGAAAAAGGCTGTGACAAAAAAGAAATGGCAGGGAATTTTCAGTGAAGGAGAAAATTACCTTATTAAATATTCAAATTATGTTTGACAGGAAAGTTGAGTGTATGAGATGGGGCTTGGGGAAGGGAGAGTGCTACTGGGCACTGTGGGGACATTTTCCAGTTGTGGAGAGGGGGCTCTAGGACATTGCAGCAGGGACGGCATTATGACTACAGTTCGGCTGCCACCCCCGCCGGAACCTCGTCTGAGTAAAAGCAGTTTTCACTGCATCAGCCTCTCTCCCCTCATTTCCCTGCTCAGTCACACACCGCCACGGTGCCTGCGTACCGTTTCTGTGAAGCTGAGCTGCTGCACCCTTCAGTGGGGCTGCACTGCTTCTGTTTCTCAATGGCTTGCTGACACTGGAGAGAATGGAAGCCTGTCTGTGGCTGGCGAGGGTTTTCATCACAGGACGGGCAGTCGTGTGTGTGTGTGAGTGTGCGCCTGTGTGTGTGTGTGTGTGTGTGTGTGTGTGTGTGTGTGCGCCTGTGTGTGTGTGAGTGTGTGTGCGTGCATTTTCTGTGACCCAGCAGTGTGTTCCTCATAAGGATCCCATTTGGCTGTTTTATCTTCCTCTCTCGGTGCAAGGGAATTCATTCTGATGGAGGGATGAAACTGTTGTCCTGAAAATGAAGTACTTTATCTCAGGGTTGAGTTTTGTGACTGGTAGGGGCAGAAGTACTTAAAGCTCAGTGTTTTTTTTGTCGTTTCTTTCTGCTGAAGAATTACTCTGATTAATTCAGCGGTTCCCCTACCCTTGGTGGTAAACCCAGCCCTGAGGAGAAAGGAGGTTGAATATCCAGGTTATTGGAAAAGAATGAAAAAGTGCATTTCTAAAATCTGTAAGCAAAATGAGGCTTGGTGAGCTGGCTCATTCACAGAGGTGCTCCGAGTTCTGTTCTTACATTAATGGCAGCTTAATTACCATTTTTTGAGTTGAGGGAACACGAGACTCTATTGGTCTGCCCTTGAGCAAGGTGCTTGAGAAAGTACCCAGCACTGGATGAAGTGTAAAATGTAAGCTCTGGGTGTCAGTATGGATACGAATGTCCACCATGCATGTTTATGAGAGCACTGTGTGGTTTTATAAGCACACACATGACTCGGATGTGGATTGTTCACTCAGCACCCGATTGCCTTTTATTCAATATCATTTGAATCTGAGGTAACGCACCCTCCTAGTTCAGTTAGAGGCAGACGGCAATGATTATCGTTTGAATAAAGAAGCTCGCTGTATAATTTCTCCCTGATTAAATCCCCTGCAATGTCTTAATAACTGCAGAGATCTGATTAGAGAGGTATTGATTCCATTAGCATAAAAACCTGCCGCGGTGTTGCGTAGGTCCGTGACCCCGATGGCAGTGTCCCCCGGGCTGTGGAAGCAGCCCTGCCTGTGGAGCAGAGGGGGAAGCGGGCCCACCAGAACCCCACCGCACTGCGACAGGGACGTTCAGGTGGAGCGCCGCTCGCTCGCTCCCAATGCCTTCTGGGCCGCGGGCCAACATCGGGGCGGCGTCGGGGAAACGGCAGCCGGCACAGCCGGTCGTAAATGCTGGGTTTAGAAGGTTATTCGGACAACGCTGTCGCACAAACGGCATACCTGCATTGCTCCAATAAAAACATCCGCCGTACATATGGGCAGAATATTGGCATTTACTACCTAGTATGCACTTCCGTACTGCAATTTATATGCAGGCGATTTTTATTGATTTATTTAGTTAGTTTTTTCCCTAATTATTTTGTGTCCTGGATTTTAGGATTTGAAACTGCCTTCTGGTAATAAGCTCTAGATGCGGCTTTGCATGCCCAGGATGTGCAGCATTGAAACAGTGCCTACTCAGTGAAGTCAGTTCTGGGGGAAGATTTTACTGTAGTACCTAGCACCACAGGTCACAGTGACTGGATTTGACATCCAGTCCTAATGGTCATCTACAATCAGATCAGACCTGTCTCTGCAGAAGCTGTCAAACTGTCAAGGTTGAAATTATCCCTGACCTAAGCGGTCAATGCCCTCACAGACTGTCACACATAGACCTTCCCTGACATGGGCACTGCCTCAGTGACTGCAATGCTAAGATCATCCCTCAGAGACTGTGACTCTTAGATAAACCCTGACCTGGGCAGTCACTCCCCTTAGAGACTGTGACTCTTAGATAAACCCTGACCTGGGCAGTCACTCCCCTTAGAGACTGTGACACTTAGATAAACCCTGACCTGGGCAGTCACTCCCCTTAGAGACTGTGACACTTAGATAAACCCTGACCTGGGCAGTCACTCCCCTCAGAGACTGTGACTCTTAGATAAACCCTGACCTGGGCAGTCACTCCCCTTAGAGACTGTGACACTTAGATAAACCCTGACCTGGGCAGTCACGCCCCTTAGAGACTGTGACACTTAGATAAACCCTGACCTGGGCAGTCACTCCCCTTAGAGACTGTGACTCTTAGATAAACCCTGACCTGGGCAGTCACTCCCCTTAGAGACTGTGACACTTAGATAAACCCTGACCTGGGCAGTCACTCCCCTTAGAGACTGTGACACTTAGATAAACCCTGACCTGGGCAGTCACTCCCCTTAGAGACTGTGACACTTAGATAAACCCTGACCTGGGCAGTCACTCCCCTTAGAGACTGTGACTCTTAGATAAACCCTGACCTGGGCAGTCACTCCCCTTAGAGACTGTGACACTTAGATAAACCCTGACCTGGGCAGTCACTCCCATTAGAGACTGTGACACTTAGATAAACCCTGACCTGGGCAGTCACTCCCCTCAGAGACTGTGACTCTTAGATAAACCCTGACCTGGGCAGTCACTCCCCTTAGAGACTGTGACACTTAGATAAACCCTGACCTGGGCAGTCACTCCCCTTAGAGACTGTGACTCTTAGATAAACTCTGACCCGGCCAGTCCCTATCCTTAGCCTACATCTTGCCCTTGATATCAGGAAGTACCTGCCACGCCCTTTCCAGGACACTCATTTAAACTGAACAAAGGAACAAAATGCATCAGGAGGAGAAATATAAATTGGGAATGTATTGTGATAGCTGAAATCCTCCTAAGCACAATTATTGTTGTTTTGCATGAGAGACCTTTATGTCATGAAGATGTCTCCAAGGACGCATGTCTCAGTTGGATATGACAGTCTGCTAGTCATACTGTGCATTCTGTGTTCTAATCTAGATTCTGTCAACCATACTCCTTGGGGTATAGTTTGCATGCTGTTTTTATAATGTATTTATTCCTGGTGGCTGGTAGTTTAATAAAATACCATGTTTTGCATCAATTGACAGTTCCTCCTGATTGCCCTTTGTGAAGAATGTGTAATTAGAAGGGTGTTTACTCTAAAAAGCTAATATACAGTATATCTGTTCATTTGTGAGCAGTTGATATTTAGTTCATATTTACTTTAACTGAATTAGATAAATTAGGTTTTCAAGTAACTAGTTTAAGTAATAGGACCGTTTATTGCACAGCTGATTCAATTATTTGAGGCTGCTTTTTCAGATGCATTCAGTGACCTTGTCCAGTGAAAATACTGTTCTTGTCTGAAAAGCCATGAAAATGCCGTTAAACTTCCCACACATGTACACTCTCTGTTAAAGAGAGGCAAGGTGTGTAGTCTGCATTATATCTGAACTCTCTCACGAGGAGAGAGACAGTCTCAGACCAGTATGCTTCTTCTCTCAGAAGAGGTCTTTAAGTAGGAGACATCACATACGCACACGCACACACACCCGCTCATGCACACACACACACACACACACACACACACACACGCACACAACTGTTAAAGCCCTTTACTTGTAAATGTTCACAAGCAATTTATGAACTCAGTGGAGATAACTGCCAAAGTTAAATGCATATGTTCAGATCAATCAAACCTTATTTGAGGAAAAACACTGGAGCATGAACATAAAATATATGCAGCGTGTGCCTGGAACCACGTCTGTGAAGTCAGCATTCAAAACCACTACCCTAAGGCTGTGCTCTCTTAATGAGTATTCACAGTTACAGATGGCCGCTTGTGCACAACAGGCCAGGCCGGGCACTAAAGAGTCACATCCTCATCAGAGTAGCTGAGAACTGGTTCCTCACTGTGTTCTTTACCACTGTGTGGCTGGTCCTCTGCAAAGCTGCATAATAACTTTGATTATTGTAAACAGAATTAAGGCAGATATGTAATAATTCAAAAGCACCACAGTTTGAAGTTTTATGAGCTTCCTCTGTAAAATCCTTCTGTGGAATCCCATTAAGTGAATATCTGCTGGGTTGTGTCCAGATTAAAGTGTCTCGCCCTGCCAGTGGGAAAAAGGCCACTGTGGTTGAACAGCAAAGAATTAACATATAAAATGCAGAAGGAATAGAAAGAGATACGTATTACTGCTGCTTTATTTATATTTTAATGCTGGAGCAAGGTCTTGTGGCCCTGCCAACTGTACCCTCTGCCATGAATAATCAACGTGCTGGCAAAGACAGATCATAGGAAATGAATGCAATATTAATGTGGTGCTGGCCTTAGTGCGTGAGCACTCACACACACACACGCACACGCACACACACGCACACACACACATATATACACACGCACGCACGCACACACACTCACACGCGCATGCACACACACACACACGCACGCACGCACACACACAGTAGTATGTCAGGCAAAATAGGTAATGCTGCCGCCTGCTTTAGTAAAAGATGAAAAGGATAGGTTTAATTAACTAAATTGTCAATCAGGGCTCTCTCTCTCTCTGTCTCTGTCTGTCTCTCTGTTTCTCTCTCTCTCTGTGACATAATATGAGAAATGGCATGACAAACAGCTTTTACGAATGTGTTGGTATCCATGCCAGCCAATTCCCCAATGGCGTAATTTATATTAAAAATTGCCAGGGCTACTATATTGTTATTTTCTATGTTGTTATTTAACTTAATAAGCAACGTCAAATCTGTTAGATTCAAAAAATTTTAATAGAAAGGTATTTTAAATAGAAATAATTTAATTTCAGAAGAATACGTGTTGTCAGTAGTAAATATCAAACATTGTCCATAATTTATTGAAGATATTTTATTGTATGTATTGTACATTATTAGCAAGATGTATTTGTGAATTATGTATTTTATTTTTTGTTCTTGGACTTTCAAATGGGGGGATGCTAGAGTATTTTTTTATTTTATGTGAGGGGCATATTGTAACCTTAAAATCATTTTGAAATGCAAATGAATGAAAGTGAATAGATAAAAATGTAAATGAGTACAGTACAAAGAGTACTGTGCACTTTGTAGCTAGATGTGATTTGCTTGGCTGAAAAGGAAGCGCCTTCCAGTAAAATGACTGACACATGTATATTACTGCATGTATCAGCTTTATTACCAAGCAACACGCAATATGGATAATCTATGACAGGAAATGTTTGCTTAGTTTTATTTTAAATTTTCATCCAATGCACAAAATGGCATACATACAGAAAAATGTCACTATTTTATTGGTTCATAGGTCGTCATTTTTTCATGCTTCGTGTCAAGTCATTCATCTGATTTTGAAGTGTGAAGCAAAATTATAAGGAATTATTTCCCCCCTTGAAAATAACGTCGTCATCCATCGTTGTTGTGTGGTTTCCAAGCAACCTAAAGGATTTCATGCGTCCAAATTCCTTGAGGAGTGTGATTTAAAAGCGCACACAGTCCGTTTGGCTCTCTGTGAAGCCAGCTCTGGAGAAGTCCCTCCGATGGCTGCTCGCCTCACGTGAAGGAGCAGTTCCCTGTGCACAGCTGTGTTTTCTGGGGCACAGGGCTGAGGTTTGAGAATCAGGTTTTTCAGCTTCAGAATCGACGGACACGTTCTCACAGCTCACGGGTACTAAAGCATGCTTCCTGGTTTGTGTAAATTAGCCATTGCCACTGCCGATGACCCTCGCTCTCCATGTTCCTTGCAGATTCCGTGGAGTGCCTGTGATAAACTCTGCACTGGAGCTGGTGCTGTTGGGATCAGAGAAGACTCTTCTAAACCAAGATATGGACAACAATTTCCAGATGGCAAGGCAGTAAGTACAAGCGATGGTCAGATTGCAGAAAACATGAACTCCTTACTGTGCATGCCATTCAGTGTCTTTCAAATGGTCCTTTGCTTCGTTGTCCTGGAATAATACCCACATCAATGTACCTGGGTCTGATTCTTCCACAGCAATCTCCTTTTGTTAAAAGAAAACAGGTCTCTTTTAAGGTATCTTTATCCTCCTTGGCTGTTTGATCTCTAAATCTTAAAACTAAATTAAATTAATAATTCTATTCTAACTTATGTTCTGCTGCTCAGTATTCTTGGAAACATTTCTGGAACAAAAGTGGGGGTGGGACCCAAGTGGTGTGGTTCACTTTGTTTTACTTAATTCTCCAAGATGTGCACATGATCCCGGTAAACTGCTAATATTTTATTTATTGCATATACATCAAATACAGAGGGAATTCAGCATCCTCCTCCTGTTTGACTTTTTATGAGCTCATGGAAAAGATCGTATGGGAATATGCAATATGTTACAGCAGCCTTGCTTCATTCATTAGCTTTGTAACTAAACAGTCCACTTTTCATCTGCTGCGTCTCAGGCAAAAGTCTCAATTAACATTTTTCTGATTTTTAGTTTGAATTTTTTGTGATGTTGTGTTATGTTCAGTTATGTTTCACTGAACTTAGTTCTCTTAGCAAATACGTTGTGACAGCACAGCATAATGTGGTGTTCTGCAAAGACCCTGAAATTATAACTGACACAAGTGAAATGGTGTGGGGGAGCAGTGATTGTACATGAACAGAGAATCCCTTTGAATTAGTATCAAAGGGAAATAAATATAATTGGAAATTGTTTCCTTCGTCCCCAATGACAGCCAAAAATACATTTTTAGAGCAAATCATTTTTTTGGGGGGGATCATTTTTAATGACTTCTAATTAAACTTTTTTTTGCTTCAGGCGTTGATAGAATTCCGCTTTGTAGTCTGAAGCAAAGCTGTGAACTACTCCCGAGCTCCAACTTGGCAGTTTTTGAACCGTCAGTACATCAATGCCTAGTTGCCAATGGCAACGGTGCTGCTCTGATGATGCCGAACATCCCAAAGTGACCAGTGAATTGAGAATGTATTTTAGCAGTCTTAGTCAAACACTTCCATTCTGACTTATGGCACACCACTGCCTGGCTTGTTGGCAAACTGTTCACTGAAGAGAATCAACCTTTAATATTAAAACTTGAAATTTGACAAACAATTGAGACTACAGCAAATTAGCTTGCTTGTTTGCTTGCTTGCTAACTGCCCCAAGTGCATTATAGCTTACTGAATGAAGTACACAGGTATTGGGTACACATCTATCTGGCTTGCTACGTGTGTAGGATGCCAACTCTTTATTACAGAACCTGTCAGGGCTTTCAAGAAGCTTGAGGGCTTATTTGCTTAATCCATGCCTGCTTTAAAGAACACCACTCACACATTATACAATAGTGAGCATCTACTTTTTAAAAATTAGCCTATTTTCTACAGGACCTTGTTTTATTTGTATGTTACTGTGATGAAGTTGGCCAATAAAAAGGGCTTATGTCTGGCTAAAATTTCTGAATCATATTACAGGCTACTGAAAGCAAAATGAGGTCAGATGAAAAGGTGCAACATTCACAGTTTCTTTTTTTTATGTACTTATCTGCTTTGTTATTCACAAATTCAGGGGAATGATGAAATATATTATTTAGGACATGAGCGCCTGTTGAAGTTCTGGGTGTCAGAGGATCGATGTGTTTTCTCCAGCACAGTTGTTTTGGCCTAGCAGAGGGAGTTGGTCGATCCCTCCAGAACAGAGAGGGAAAACTGGACGGCGAACACACCTTTTGTTAATTACAATGCTTGGGTTTGTCCTCAGGAGACCCCTGCATTTCCGGAAAAAAAAAAAAAAAAAAAAAAGCACTTCACCATCTGCAAGATCATTGAACCAAGGCGCCCAGTTAACTTACACCTCTCCTCTTTCTTAGATTTTTTTTAGAATGTAAGAATGCTGACCCCTCTTCGTGGGCTTTGGTTCTCAAAATCATGCTTCGGGTTCATCCGCGCAGTTCTTGTCTCCGTGCAGAAAACAAAACAAAAAAAAGAAACCATAACGCTTATGCAGCTCTATCTCCGAATCTCTTTCGAATAAGCGCTGTCGTATAAATAACCCACAGACTTGATGCCTTATGAGCTAAGCACTGCGAGCCGTGCAAAAATAAGATGTCTATTCTTGGCATCGCGACCGTTCTGTTTTCATTACAGCTCTGACGTTAGGACCGTGCCACTGATGTCTGGAGGTAATTCGTTTGGAGGAGACTTTTTTTTTAACTTAATTGGCTTAAACATGTCCTCCCTTTATCCACCACTAAGCTGAGTGGAGAGCTCAGGGTTTTGTGTTACGTCGTTGGAGCTTCCACATGATATCCGTGGTGCAAAAGGAAAAGAAGGTTGCGTCGTGTGAAAGTGTCCGAGGACGTGTACAGTGGCCGCTGTTTGATTAATGGGCTCGCGTGCCCCCGCGTCTCCCCGTTTAATGTGTGCGTTTAGCAGCGGGCCTTGAAAGTCACCTCAAGCTGCAGTGTGGTGGTGATGGTGCGCCTGGGGGGGGGGGGGGGGTCACCGTGTGGTTACCCGGAGCAGCAGAGGTTAATCATTTTCAATGGTAAGAAGAGCGGTAGTGGTGTAATGGCGCTACGTCAAGCATAATGAGGCTATTATGGCGGTGTCACCCCCTGGAGTAAGACAGGCTCATTACAGGCTCCTGGGTCTTTTTGATATTATTGTCTGGGATCGGTTGGTTGGGGGTATGCCACAGGGTCGACAATACCATGGGTGCATGTCCCACAGCAGTCAGACCACAGTGGCAATTTGGGAATTTTCATGTCCTCTGAAGTATCACTCCTCAGCCCAACTGTATGTACCGCAGATAAGTCAAGCTGTGTTTTTTTTCTTCTTCTTCTTTAAGTACTGTTCACATTGTGACCCAGTCATCGCTGACAGAATTGAGCGAGGCCCCATGTTTTTTTTTTTCTCTTTTCAATTAGCACCACCGATTGGTCCCATATTCACACCGCAGAAGTGTGTGGTAACCAGGCCTTCCCACACCGCAGACAGCAGATTATACGGGAACGATAGCACCAATTGGAAGAAAGGCATGTCTACCGCTGAATAGCCATTGGCAGCCTAGCCAGTACAGTAGTAATCCACAGGGCCTCTGCTGAGGTGACCCCACCCGGCTCCTGCTGGGATGAAGCCAATCGTATACTGCCTAAGGGCTGTGTTTTTTTTCAGTCTTCACAGTGTGTATGCGTGTGTTCTGGATGCTTTACCCAGCAGAAGTCAGCAGCGAAGACTCTCGTGTGCTGACGCTCTGAGCTGTTGACACCAGTCCTCATTTCAAAGGGTTTCTGGATTGCATGATCCACTACAAAGGTAGTTACAGACAGTGAGTTTGTGCATTTCAGAGAGGCTTGCTCCAGTGTTCAATCAGAAACAATGCGCGCTCTTGAGGGAAAATGCTATTCAATCAAACGAAAACAAAACCTCCTTCATTAATCACGGTAAACATCGCCAAGCCGTCGCCAAGGGAAAAAAGCCACTTTGTTTTGTTTTAACACTGCAGCAGATAAAATTTGGCAGCCTGGGGAGGGTGAAAAGACTATTAATGACCTAAAAAGTTTTCACAAAAGTGTAATGAATGATCAGCAAGGAAAGGAAATTCACTCTGGTACTTCTGGTCAGTTAGGTAGCGGTAATTCAGTTGTTAGCCAAGTTCTAACTCCCCTCTGTTTTTTTTTTTGTGTATGCGTGTGTTGGAAAACCTATATATACCTATAATTACCACTTGACTCAAGTTGGTACGGTTATTTGTTTATTATCGTTATTATATTTAATGGTGGGTTAGCTGGAATGGGTTGTCTGTATTCCCAGTCCGGTAACAGTAATGGCCTGTGGATGAATCATCGTATCAGTGAAGGGCAGGAGGAAAGGTCTGTTTACTGCATAGCGTCGTTATCTCAGAGCTATTGTTTCAGCATGTCCAGCGCTGAGGGAGAGATGCAGTCGACCGACACGGTTCTTAACAGCCCAGTTCTCACAACAGCTAAGCACCGCGGCTTCTGAATGGGGATTTTGTCAATTAGTTACAGTCACTCATGAGTCCAGGTATATTCTACAGCGTGTCAGACGCTCAGCTGTCACTCCTTGTTCTCAGAATCACACCTCAAAGCTCAGCTCCCTGTAATGGGGGTGAAATTAGATTTCCTTATGATGAAATCGTCTGGCAAACAAACAACATGTGAGGATGGAGAGGAGCCAGGTTATTTCCATGAATTCAGTTGAAATATATAAATATTTATTTATTTTATTTTTATTTCACCAGGCAAGTCATTAAGAACAAATTCTTATTTACAATGGCGCCCTGACAAGCGACAAAAGCCACTTAAGGGAAGGGGAGGTGGGCTAGAAGATAAAAGTATGTTAAAAGCACAAAATACACTGTTTATGAATGGTCCTTTATAAGAGCTGAATAACTCCTTAATAGGCAGTATATAGCACCTTCGTAAGCACTACATAATCATTCATGAATGCTTTTGTCTGTAAACACAAATACGCATATGGTATGCTATGTCAGCAGTCTTGTCAAGCAGAGGAGAAACCGAATTCTCCTTTTACTTTTATATTTTGGCCATTTTGGCATAGGGCCTCAGGATGCTTTTGTACTTCAATGAATACAGGATGCCTTGTGAACTTGTGTGCTGTTTCGCCATTGAGGGGAAGCATTGTGCATTGTGTGTGTATCAGCAGTGGCATCTTCCCCTGTACTATCAGATGGATGCATTAGTGCCCTGTGAGTCCAGGAGCATGGTTTCAAAGTGTGCCTGAATGCCCTGGCCTCATTCAGCAGGCCCAGAACCCTCAAATCTGGGAAATCTGGGCTGAGAGTGTTGTGCAGTGCTCTTCTGTTGTTTTTATATTACCAAAAGAAGGAGGTAATTGTGTGTTGAATGTATACTGTATGTATGTATGCTTGCATGTGCGTGAGTGTGTGCGTCTGTGCGCCTGCGTGTGTGTGTCTCTGTTTGTCTGTCTGTGCCTATGTATCTGGCTTCTTAGTTCCCTGTTTTGCTCATTTAACAGCTCCATATGGGGTAAGAAAAATGCTAATAAACAACCTTGCTACGTGCTTGTTAAAGGCCACGGTTTTGCTGCATTAATAACCTCATTTATAACTACAAAACCCAACAAGCGACAGGCAAATGTCATAACCGCTACACGGTGAGTAATGCCGTCATGGAGGGCAGTCTCTCTTCATCTGCAGAGCAGGGAAGCACACGCCTGGCGACAAATCTGTTTGAATAGGAGGAGAGTGGCCTAAAGACTCCAGATGGCTATCGAACGACTTACTGAGATTATCACCATTGTGGCAGTGCTGATCCATACCCAGCAAAAGACTATGACAAAATCATCTTAATGCACACTAATTTACCATCCATCAAGCGTTCAGCTTCACACACTGCAAAAAACAAGTAATTAGTGCCTTTCTGTCCAATAGCTGTGATCAGTTTTTTTTGTGTGTGTGTGTGTTGAAAGCTCTATATCAAACTCAAGCAAATCTCATAAGATTATCTGATACAATTATCCTGTTTTTAATCTGCCTTCTGGTTAATCACAACTGTGCTCACTGTGGTTATAAAAAAAAGGCAATTTAGAGGTATATATAATGATCTATTCGTGTTTTTTGGTTGCTGTTGGGTGGTGCATAGCAACCATGCAGGAAGAGCAGGAGGAGGGATTGTGTGTCACTAGGCTATACATGACACAAATGCCAGACTGGCTGTTTATAATGGTAGTGATGTCAGTGCTTCTTGTCTCTGCCATCTTGACACAAAGACGTGTTTTCTGCAGATTCTGCGGTTGGCTCTTCCTTCAAACCAGGACTGAGGAGTGTTAACAGTAACCATCATGCATATCACAGCGCAAGAGATATGGTGTGACCAGTAAAGATCCAGAAGGCTCTACCACACCCCTCTCAGAGAACATGTTCCTATTGCTGTAGTCCCACTGTGCTGCCACCTCATAACTATTTCAACTTTGAAGCATTTTATTTTATTGTATAAGGGCCCAAGTTTAGCTGAACTAATAGGTGTTCATCATAAACTCTGGGCTTTGTGTCGCTTCGGTGAAAAATGTTAAAATGCATTTTTGATGACTTTCAGTCTGAGCAGCGGTGGGAGCTGTCACTCAGTTTGTACATGCAGGTTATTGAAGGGATAACTCACTTCCTGGGGATTTTTGATATTACTTCAGTTTCTGTCTATGTTTCTGACAGGTCCAGACAGCTTTTCTTTACAATGAATGGTAATTCGGATATTTACAGAAGATTGTGCTGATTACAGTGGCTGATGTAGGGACATTAGGGGGTTCGTGAAGTTACCTCTTGTAACTTCAAAGCTGCTTGTACTTTGAATTAGTTCTTCAAGTGTATTCTCTTGCATTAAATCAAAATTCCCCTGTACCTGCCATTGTAAAGCTGGCAGGCAATCAAAATCATTTCTTAAGTGCATTTCAGAATCATAGAGAAGAGAACAACTTTATTTCTCCTACAGTCTGAGGAGGGTGTAGCACCGTCAGGCCTGGTCTTGAGTACCCCAAGGGTATCTCCTTCTATTAAATGTCTTTGAAAACTGTTCCACCTATTGGCAACTCTCTGTGTGGGAAAATATGCTTGTACTTCAGGGCAAAATTTGCCCTTAACTGATTTCTGCCTGTGGCCCCTTGTTCTTCTGTGATAACTCAGCCTGAAATATCTTTTGTAGTCGGCTCTGGGGTATAAGAATTTCTGTCTACCTCAAATAAGTCCAGGAGATTTGATCTCCCCCTGCAGAAGCCATGTTGTCTTTGGCTTACAGTAGCTTACAGTTTTGCTTTGTCAGAGGACAACCTGGCAATTTTCTGCCTTCTAATATGTTGTTTTCCCCTCAGGTCACTGATACCTTTAGCTGGAAATGCATGTGAACACATAGAGCTACCATCTACTTTGCGCTACGGCAAGCTGCTTTTATCCTCCCCTGCACTTCTATTATGTTCAAAGTGCACATGTCAGCTCTCTTGGTGTGTAGTTTATTATGCTAGCATGAGCCTTTTCCTATGGTGCCCTTCAGATGCAGTTTCTGAACTGGAATCAAATGGAACTGAAGGTATTGAGTGAATAGAACACCTGTCACTGCTTTTATACATCATTTTATAGCTAATAAGGCTAGCTAGCTGAATAGCCATTTCATTTTTAATCATTACGGCGAATATGATCTCACACTTTCCCAGTGCAATTATATTTATATTTGCAGCCTCAGTAGCCCCGTTAATGTCTTTGCCATGGACCCAGCATGCACAATCTGCCATAGCATGCCCATGTCAGTCTTGACCATGGATAATGCGTGTTAACATGTAAAAATTATCTTATGAATAATTAATCTACCATTAGCTTCCATGCCTGCCTTCTGAACAGCATGCCTGCACCCGGTCATGTTATCTTGTGGATTGTGCACCCATGTCTCCGAGTTCTCTTCAAACAGATAATGTCTTGCTCTCTCTTTCCAGAAGAACATTGCAGGCCATGGCAGGGTCCTGTCAGGGAGGTTTATTAATTGTGAAAAGATGATTAATTACACCCCCACACCCCCAGCCCGTTCATGTTCTCTCCGTCTTCATGGAGCGAGTGATTTATTCCTGTCTTTTATGAGTGTTGAAAGGAGGGCTCATCTACTCTCTCTTCCTGGTCATTCCTCTTCCTGACCATGCCCCTGCAGGGGTGCGTTTGTGTGCGCTTTTCATTCTCTTTTATCTAAATGGGAGTTGTTAGCGGAGCTGCGTGTAGTTAGCAGTCAGTTCCACAGGGTTCGGTAATCAAATCCAGTGCATCCATCATACTTCCTTAATTAGACAGCAGGCAGACTGCTTCTGCACGCACTGCCTCTGCGTTAGCCTGGAGTTTTAACTGAAAGTAGCTTGTGCCTATTTGTATATGAAGTGCTTCAATGCATAACAGTTTCACAGCAAAGCGAGGCACTACTGACCTTGTGCTAATTAAGGAGGCTTTACAATGTTTGCACGACAGGAAATTGAGTGAATTTTAATTGTGTGTGAGAGTATGTTGACTCTGTGTGTGTGTGTGTGCGTGTGCGTGCGAGTGCGCATGCGTGTGTTTGTGTGTGCGTGTGCATGCGTGCATGTGTACGTGTGTGTGGAAACATGAGTACTTACATGCACCATGCAAACTGTTTCTCTGAGGCTGCTACATAGTAGCAGGCTACTGTTTACCAGCTAACCCCACTGAGCATGTGCACTGGTTTTGTCATATTTGTACACGCATGAGCTATTGATACAAAAGCAAGATTATACACCAACTTTATTACAAGAAGGTAATGTTCCCTTCAGCTCACATGCCACTCCAGTTTGCGTTATAATGCTAACAGGTCTGTTGTGTGCTGTCGTGTGTACTTTAGTCTAGTTATGTATGCAGATGGCAGTTTATGTTTGCAGGCGTCTGTTGGCTTGAAATTACTGTCTGATTGCAATTTTCCAAGGTTATTTAGCTCAGTTGCACACAACCTCATTTATTCATAATGATGGGGAAAGCAACAGGTGTTGGTTGTTACAGTACTATGGTCTGACTCACTGACTCATGTTCCCCATCAGCTGTAAAACCAAATCAAACATTCATTTTCAAGTTCATTCATTTTCATTTTCGAGGGTAATTGCTTGCAGTGGAAATTCCTTGCATTGTGTGTGAGCAAGTGGTCTATTACTTGTGATTAAATAAGTGTATTTCCCTTGGTAATATCTTTGACAGCTGAAGTTACAAAATTATGTGGTACAAGTGTTTACATTGTCTTGACACTGGCTTCAGTTCTCTTGTGTGTGAGCAAGGATCTAAAATATCCTTCATCACACACAAAACTGGTACAATAGAAAGCATACATAAAACTGAAATAATATGAAATAACTCCAGAAAGTGAACTGTCCCTTTAATAGCTGAAAAATAAACAACAATCAAGAATAAGCACATTTTAAAATATTTCCATTCAAAAGAAAAAAAAACATTAGGTAATTAGATTACATCACAAAAATGAGCATGAATGCAATAAATATAATGGACCTTTCCATGAAATGAAATGAACCCAGGAATAATTGTGATTTTCATCAAAAAATAAAAAGCCTCACAAGAGTGCTCAATTATGTGTGAATAAATTTTTTGGGGCCTGAAACAAATGGCCTACTTGGCATCCATAGCTCTGTATCTCCAACAGTATGGAGGTTCTCTGCAGTCCTGGCTCTTAATCTGACAATCTAATCAACGCCCTGATGATGATGATGATGATGTCCAAACATCGTCATTTGTTTTGTAAACATCTTGGCTGGTTCATAGTGGTTCATGGTTGAATCTTTGTTTGAAATTCACTGCCTGACTGAGAAACCTTACAAAGACTGATTTATTTTATTTTATTTTTTCTGAAATCATATAGAGATTTTTTTTGAACAGACATCAAGATTCGGTCAAAAAAAGTGGTAGCTGGCGATAAAAATGCTGATTCCTATGTATTATTTGTCTCTAGGCATCGGTTGAAATTATGGAATTCATGGTTCAGCCCATACGAAACTAAATTAGATGTCTGTTGTAAAGGATATTGGAAGATAAGCCGTAAGAAAAATGAAATTGGGGGGAGGCAAAAGGTATTTGTAATAAGATACCCCCAGGATGCTGGAAAAAGGATTGGGTGAACAGCACACTCCCACATACCAAACTATATTCACGTACATTTTGTCATAAGCTGTAATACTACGGAAGAAGAGGGGAAAAAATGGCTTCTGAAATTGTTTAAAATACACTGTTTGGTCGAATGGGAATGGGCTCCTGGGTTCTTTATGGGAATGCCTGAGTCCACACACTAACTCTGTGCGTGTGAGTGTGTGTGTCTATGTGCGTGCGTGCGCGTGTGTGCACTTATGCATGGTCACTTTGCAGATTGGGTCTCCACTGTGACCGGCAGTGATATCGCCAGCTGATCCTGCATAGATCACGCACACACGGGAGTAAATGCCCCGCCCCCCAAGCACACACACACACACACACACACACAGCTTTTTCAGTCCTATCTGTCCTGTAGTGTGTTTCACAAGATGACCAATGTCGAGGCATACGGTAATAGTCTTCTTTCGGTACAAGACACACCTGGTTGATTTGAACAGTTATATATACAGAGTCAAGAGGGCAAGCTTGTCTCAGTGTGGCCGACTGGATGGAAGTCATACTGTGTTGGAGTGGTTGTGAGTAATGGGGCTTGTGGTGGAGCCTCAGGTGCCGTCACGTGGAGAGGCCTGCTACCCTTCTGTTCAGATCTGCATTTACACAGCGCATGCTGTCATGTTCCTGTCACACTGATCCAGAAACACTCTCAGAATTGCTTAATTATGCATCACCTGCTCTTTGCTCAACCATTCCCCTCCTCCACGGCTACCCTGCTCTCACAGCTGCACACCAAACCACACTGTAGAGAGGATATCTGTGCCCCAGCTTTCCCTCTCTTTTTGCAGTCAGTAAGCCTGAATTCAGTTACAACCTGTCTTCTACATCCTATTAGAGTCTCTCTCTCTCTCTCTCTCTCTCACACACACACACACACACGTGACAGAAAGCCTTGACTCAGGAGAGATGCTGGCCCAGTGAAGCCTGGGCTTTTGTGGCTCTTGGAGTTTGCGAGCACTCTTTTTATGAAGCACTGACGTTCTCCAGGATGGCAGGGATGGTTTTAATTAGTGCAACAATCAGCTGACTCAAACATTTAAACGTTCAGGTGGGAAGCCGAAGACCCCCAGGAGACTTTAATGCAGATTTCAGATTTTACACGCTGTTAGTGTGGCCATTAATGTTCCGGATTTTTCTGCCCTGTACCTGCACCTGTTTCTTAACCAGCTTTCTGAATCTATTTGTATATCTTATTGCTGCACCTGTTTCTGGACCTCGCTGAGGAAATTTGCTTCTCACATTTGCTTCTGCAGAAATGGCTGGAAGTCTTTTTTTTTTCCTAAGGAGATGAAATCCACATCTCCATGGCGGCTCCCTGCTTTGTGTGCGTCACAACCGATTTTCACTTTTTTTTTTATCAAGCAGCAGTGCAATACTGCTGTAACATTACTACCCGAGCACAAGTTCATTCATACGGAAATGTCTTAAAGCAATTTCATGTCATATTGTGCAATTACCATGAAGCCAGACAGGGGAAAAGTCAATCAAGTTTGAAAAATGTAATTGCTTGGGTGGCGGGGACTTGACTGAAAAATTACTTGTCGTTAACACCATCTACTTCTCTGACATCATGCGTTTCCTGCGCGCTCTTTGTATCAAAAACCTAATGTGACTGTACTGTGGACTTATTCGCTTGCCAGAAAGCACAGGGAAGAAAAGCAAAGCCATGGGAAAGATTTCAACTGCTGTGGCTTTCAGATGCAGAGTACCCTCAGACCCAATTTGAGGCCATTTTGAAAAGATGGCATTCAGTACTTTTTCGGAATGTGGGTAAAGCCAGGCAGAATGGCGGTTGTATGGGCCAGGCACTCATTATACTGTGTGTGTGGAGTCAGGGCTGCTCTGAATGTGAAAACGACTGGTTTCAGTATAAATTGCCCATCACACCTCACGTTCTCTTCTTGCACACTCGCTCTCCCTGTTTCTGTGTGTTCCTGACCATGTGAGTCACCCCTTTGGATTTGCAAGTGTGAGACCTCACTTTATTCATGAATGTGCTACCATATGCAAGAGAGGCATGAGATATAGATGGGAGATATCTATGCATATAGAATGAGAAGCGAGGTGTGCTGCATGCTGGGAGTGGAATGCAATTACCTCCTAACTGCTTAGCCTTTCCGCACACCATCGAATATGATATAACTGCAATTCCCATTGGCCCTCAAGACTGTTAATGAAGGAATAATGCTGGTAATCCCCGCATGGTGTTTCAGCAACATTGATGAAGCTTTTTGTGTCACGGATTCGATGTAGACTCTTCGCAGTCTTCTGTTCCTCCCTCTCTTTAAAGGTGTATGAGTACAAGAAGCTCCCTCTTCACTGTACCTCCCCCCTCCCCTTTCACCCCCTCTCTCATTTCCACAGACTGTGCCCCAAACACCTCTCTCTCCTCAATAGGTTCTTTTGTGAGCCTGAAGATGATATTAATTGGTTTCAAAATGGGAGACAATGGGATACAAGGATTATCACAGGCTTATGTCCTAGTATATGACTGCAGGCCGGTATTTCACAGCATGGTCTCCCTCTCCCTCTCCCTCTCCCTCTCCCTCTCTCTCTCTCTCTCTCTATATATATATATATATATATCTCCATCTCTATCTCTATTTCCATCTTTCTCTCTCTTTCTCTATCTCTTTCTATCTCTACCTCTATACCTTTATAATTCTCTCTTCCTTGCCCACCCGCTCTCACCGGCTAAACACCCCGTGCCCCAGAAGCTTGCCAAACAGTGAGATCCAATCCCTGGTTATTATCCCTTCCCTGTGAAAGCCACATCCTCCAGCTGAAGAATATGAATTAGTTTGACTGAGTGTGGATGCCAGATATCTCCCTCGTTGAGACAGAACAGTGGACTGTTGGAGGAAGGAACAGAGAGAGCTGTTCTTTGTTACCTGATATGTGGATTGGAACCAGCGTTGACTTCTTCCCGTTCCTTTCACTTGACAAGCTGCATAGCGAGAGGTTACATAGCAGTTATGTTCAGCTTTCTTGCAGCTGCACCATACTCGTGTACAGTCATCCAGTGCTTATTTAACTACAGCGCAATCACGCAGAATGGCTTTTTTGTAAACTGCGATTAAAACAGGTGTCAGCGATAAAAGTCAAGTGATCTGGCTCTTTTCACTACTGAATTGTCGCTGAATATGCTAAGTCCTCCTGATGGATGTGTAAATGCACTGAAAATATGTAACCTCAGACACATAAGATATGCAGCCTTCCTTTCTATTCATCCAGCTGCTAGCACCTTGCCAGCCCAGATGTGCTCCTTCTTTTTGATGCAGTAAAGAGCAGCACTGAAACAAATACGGACTCAAAGCGCTCTCTTACTAGTCCAAGTGCCTTATATAATTCTCAGTGAGGTGTTTACAGTTGAGACGTGAGCATTTCTGAGGGCATAAGACCCCTTGCCTCTTCCATAGTTTTATGTCACTAAGTTTTTAATCAAACTCGCAGGGTGACAGTCGGAGGGCCGCAGTATATATCTCTTCAGCGCCACAGTTCAACTGGGTTTTATTAAAAAGGAAACATGGCTAGCAATAAAGATAGACGAAGGAAATGGCAAAATGTAATGTTTGTAAAATAAACTGTGCTGGGTATCCCAGAATGCCTTACGCAAACACAAATGAAAATGTAGAACAGTGAGTCCTGCATGAATAATGAAGAGATCCCATATGTCTTCTGTGGTAAATTAGATCAGCGACTGTGGGCATGGCATCAAGTGATACCCGGGGCTGCCCCACTGCCTCAGGAGGTTCGCTTGGATGAGAGCGAGAGCCTCATGCTGTCCTTTAGGCAATCTGGATTGTGT